>NC_133288.1:20000-83913 GCF_005239225.2 Populus alba
AACCGCTAAACCCTAAACCCTAAACCCCTAAACCCTAAAAACCCTAAACCCTAAACCCTAAACCCTAAACCCTAAACCCTCAACCTAACCCTAAACCCTTAAACCTAAACCCTACCGACCCTAAACCCTAAACCCTAAAACCCTTAAACCTAACCCTAAACCCTAAAAAACCCTAAACCCTAAACCCTAAACCCTAAAACTAAACCCTACCCTAAACCCTAAACCCTAAACCCTAACCCTAAACCCTAAACCCTAAAACCCTAAACCCTGAAACCCTAAATCCCTAAACCCTAAACTAAACCTAAACCCTAAACCTAAACGCCTAAACCCTAAAACCCTAAACCCTTAAACCCTAAAACCCTAACCCTAAACCCTAACCCCAAGCCCTAAGCCCTAAACCCCAAGCCCGAAGCCCTAAAAGCCCTAAACCCTAAACCCCAAACCCCTAAAACCCTAAACCCCTAAACCCTAAACCCCAAAACCCCTAAACCCTAAACCCTAAACCCCCAAACCCTAGCCCAAGCCCTAAACTCTAAACCCTAAACCCAAACCCCTACTAAAACCCCGAAACCCTAAACCCAAACCCCCAAACCCTAAACCTTAAAACTCTAAACCCTAAACCCAAACCCCAAAACCCTAAAACCCTAAACCCTAAACCCAAACCTAAATCCTAAACCCTAAATCCTAAACCCTAAACCCGAAACCCGAAATCCTAAACCCTAAACCCTAAGCCCTAAGCCCTAAGCCCTGAGCCCTAAGCCCTAAACCCGAAGCCCTAAACCCCAAGCCCGAAGCCCTAAGCCCCAAGCCCTAAACCCAAACCCCAACCCAAACCCTAAACCCTAAACCCTAAACCCCAAAACCCCCAAACCCTAAACCTCAAACCCCCAAACCCTAAACCCTAAACTTCTAAACCCTAAACCCAAACCCCAAAACCCAAACCCTAAACCCTAAACTCAAAACCCTAAACCCTAAACCCTAAAACCCTAAACCCTAAAAACCCAAAACCCCCAAACCCTAAAAACCCCTAAACCCAAAACCCTAAAACCCTAAACCCTAAAACCCGAAACCCTAAACCCTAAACCCTAACCCAAAGCCCAAAACCCAAAACCCCAAAACCCTAAACCCTAAACCTCTAAAACCCTAAAACCCTAAACCGTAAATCCCTAAACCCTAAACTCTAACCCCTAAACCCTAAAACCCTAACACCGCAAATCCAAACCCTAAAACCCAAACCCTTAAGCCTCAACCCTAAACCCTTAAGCCCCAAACCCTAAACCCTAAAATTAATCTTAGTCTTTGCTTGTCCGAGTGATGGAGACATAAGAACAGTGTCATATATTTAGAAGAGATCATATGTTAGTCTCCTTTACCCTCATAGCATGGAATGTGATGGAGACATTAGAATAGTGTCATATATATATATATATATGTGGATTAAAATAGCACTTTGTGGTCTCGAGAGATTTGGGAATGGTCCAGGTGCATGTAATGGATTTTCGTAATTTGTATTTATTAATTAGGATTATTTTTATTATTTTTATTGAACAAGTTTTATTGAATAGGTCATTGATTTGGCTTTTACTATTTATATATAATTTTTTCACATTATAGATAGTTTTAATGAATTAATAAAAGCTACATGGTTGTTGACTCCTCTATCTCCTCTTCTTCGGCTCCTACTTTTTTCGAAACTTTTCTTCATATTTACTTCTTTTCCTGAGATCTCTCTTGTCCACTTTAATATTTTTGCTCACATTATATTTTTGTAATCCAATTTTTGCAATCCAATTCCATATTTGGTGTTTTTAATTTTTGCTTGTTGCATTGAATAAAAAAAACATTAGAATTAGCTTTTGTTTTTATAATGTTTTTACTTGTAAAAATTGTTGTGATCTCAAAGCTAGTGTAGATACATTTACATAGTAGAAGAAACTTCATATTACACCATTATTGCTATAAGCAAAGTTACCCCAACAATAATAACGAAGTTGCAACAAAGTTAGGGCCTCCACTTTTAACTATCATGCCCTAAGCATTTTTAATAGGTGAAATTGTGATATGAATCATATTTTTAATTGATCTAACTTGTTTAAAATTAAAAAGTTATTTGCTAAAATAAAACTCATTGGTACTACCTATTAGGAAACTATTAAGGATTATTTCGTCACTAATTAGAATGAAATAAAACAAAATCTACAAAAAAAAAAAATACCTACTTCAATCACATAGAATGAAAAATACATATTTGTTGGCAAATATGTAGTATATTTTAACTAGCATAAGATAAAATGTGTCATTAGCAAACATGAGCGCATGGCTGGAAGCAAGTTTTGTAAAGGTTAGTTTTGTAAAAGTTTGAATGATAATCTTAGAGAAGAATTGTTCGATCAAAGCAGCAAATAAAATATTAGAATCCACCACACACGAGTGAACAATTTCAAATTGAATCCCCTCCTTCCCATGGGAATGTCATCAGGCCTACAGTTGCAAACAAAATAGAAAGCAATTCCCAGCAAACCCAACGGCCGCAGTCTCCAACTTCTTCACAGTGCCAAAAATCCAGGAGTCCAGAAGACAACTAAAAATCTTTCTTGTTAGGGCATTCTGATGCTCTGTGCCCCGATCGCCCACAATTAAAACAAGAGCCTCCAAAGCTTCTGTTATGCACAATAAAGATGTCATGTCAATTTCAACGTATCTATATATAATGGATGACTGAAACTTGTATGACCAAATATGTCCAAACCCTCAATTACATAAAACAGCAAAAGATGACAAAAATAACAGTGGCAAAAAAGAAAACAAAAAAAAACAGGAGAAAAACAAAAACAGAAATCCACCAGTTGTGAACATCATGCATGTATCCAAATCTCATCCTATTTGGGTCATCAAAGATCTGATCGAGTGCATGATTACTGTATTCAACCAGAATACAAAACAACATCACAGGGAAAGAATTAAACAAGAGGAACGCAAGCAAGTCTTGGCCAAGAGATGAGCCCACTAAAGCTGTCATTGCTATTGATATTGTGGCTTATGCTTTTAAGGTTAATCATACTAGCAATATTGACCGGAAAAAAGAACCCAAGTTTGCTATGAGAAAAGGATATACCTATCCCGAGATGGTGGCCTACTTGATCTTCTACCACCTATCAGCCAATCATCTCCACTGCTTCTCGACATCCGGGACCAACTATTCTCATTATTGTTACTTCGACTACCACGCCTGTACGTTCCTTCATCATCAGAATCTCTACCACTTCCCCGACCACGGGAAGATCTAAAGCCACCTCTCTGGCCCCTAGGACCCCCTCTAGCAGGACGATCCCTACTAGAAAACCTTCCATAAAAATCACCTGGAGGACCATCATCTTGCAATGCAGGCAACTGCAAACAAAGTTAATTAAAAGATTTTACAATGCCAGAGACATAATCTACGGATTTTAGGCTGCATACTATCAGTGCAGCTAATTCAAGCAGCCTATGTGGTCATGTAGAAACAATAATAATGAGTGGCCAAAATCTAAAAAGAACCTTGGTGATCTTTGCAATGGTGTTTCCAGGTGGTATTTGCTTATTCAACAATTCTTTTGCAATCTCCTCTGGAAGATCAAAAACTGCTCCCTGAACCTGATATAAACTTATTATATTTAACTTGTTTTAAATAATGAAATGCATCAAGAAGAAAAGAATCCACTGAACATGTTCAAAACATTTTGCAGAAACACACCCTTTCATCTGCAATAACATGTATTTTTCCAACTTCATCAGCTGCTGCAGGATAAACATCAGAAAGAAATCCAGTAACAGATCTAGCAGATAGAAACCCTCTAGAATATGTTGGATCCCGAGTCAACTGCAACGTTGCCCATCCCTGCAAATACAAAGGTCCAGTTCAAGTTACCAGCAAGATGCTAAAATAGCTATAAGGTTGTAGTCCACCTATAATAGTAAAGGAACAAATATACTGCAATTATCTAAAGAAAAAATTAAAAATAGCAAACAGATAAGTTGTCAAGCACAGAAAATGAATAAACAAAATACCAGACCACATCCTAATCATAATACCTGATGGGTTGCATATTTACTACATTTCTGGAGTAGAAAAAGGATATCATCTACATGTTAATCAGAAAAGGAAATGCTTCTAGAAGTTTGCAACAGAAAATAACAGACTCAGGAATGTGCCAAGGCTGCATGTACAATTAAGTAAACATGGTTCTGAGAAATCAGGGAATTTGTTTGACAGGGATACTAGCATCCATGGAACATGATCACAGATGTTATGGCAAGTTGTCTTCAGCATGATTGAGTGAAAATGTGAAAGAAAAGCAAGCAGTCCTACCAACCACTTGCATTGCAAATAATGCACTTTTTGCAAGTGATTTCTTAATATTATTTAAACAGCAGCAGTAAGTTAACTAAATTACTGTCCAACTAGAGACTAGCCTGATAAAAAAAGGAAACAAGCAATCATTGCACATTAGATCACATCAAATCTGCAAATTTCATGCGGAGCAATGCCTAAAAGAAAAATCAAGCACTTAGTTAAAATTTGAAATCTGATTGCTGGTTATTTACTTGTTCATGGCTAATGAGAGACCGAGATGAAGGAGGCTGAGAAAATCCACTCAAATGTGCTAGTGCAGCAGCAAGAGCATTTGTTCCTTGTTCTTCAATCAATTTCTGGGCAGTTGGGGTGAAAAACTCTACAGACTCAGGATGAACTCCACTTAGAGTGGCAACGACTTGCTCAGCTGATGACTCCAAAACCTCTTCAATTGCTGGTGCACTAACAAACTCAAACTTGCACCCTGCATCACGCTCAAGGGATCTGACAGTCCTCCTTTGACTGCTAGTGAACATCAAAATGGCTGTACCTTCCTTCCCTGCACGTCCAGTACGACCAGAGCGATGCACAAAAGTTTCTGCGTCATTGGGAAGTTCATAGTGGATAATCTGGAGAAAAGGGTCAGCACAAATTTCTTAGCTATTGAAAAAACAACCTTGGGATAAAAAAAAAAAAAGGAATGGAAAAAATTCAATTGAAAGATCTTTTGTGAGAAGTTATCTAGGCATTGAATATCATATATCTACATTCATGATTTTCATAATGACTGAAGCACTTTTCTCACATCATTATCATAACAACTTCACCTGTCTCACTCAGAGTTAATGGGATAAATTCCTTACTCTCTGAGTTCCAAAACATACAAAATCTAATCCTCAAGATTAACTGTGGTAAGAGCCTATATCAGCTTGTTTTTTAGAGAAAAAAAGTCCCCCCCTCCCAATTCTTGCAGCTTTTAGAACACACAAAACTGACTAAAATAAAAATAAATCAGAAAGTTACAAAAAGAACAGAGCTGTCTTATGTAATCATTACAAAACGAGTAATATAAATTTCTTATGTAATCATAACAATAGCAATTCCATGACTTTACCAAATCAACGTTTGGGATATCAAGCCCACGAGATGCAACATCAGTGGCAACAAGCACAGTGAACTTTCCCTGTCGAAAACCATTCAAAGTTCTCTCCCTCTGATGCTGAGATATATCTCCATGCAATGCCTCCGAAGCTATAGTGTTTGTTAGCGCCATAGAGACTTCATCAGCATCTCGTTTGGTCTGAGTAAAGATAATAGTCTTCCCACCCTTTGCATAGACCTAAATATAATGGAAATGTTCTCTGCTTTAGAAACAACAGTTACCTCTGGTTCTGAAATCACTTCAATCAATAATGAGTCCCATTATCATGACAGTAATTGTTAATGTATGAAACAAATAATGCATTCAACAGTAAAAATTTACTTACAACGTAAATGTTTTATTATAAAAGACAAAAGTTTGTCACTGTATGTACCGATTTTCACTCAGAAAGATGTAAGTGACATGTATAAAGGTGTATAACAAAATCTTTGTAGGATTTTCTAAATGAAAAGTATTCAAGTGTGTGCCTACAGAATTCTAGCATGGTCTTAGTTGCTTATCATGGAAGTGCTTCCCCAAGTTCAGTTTTCCAAAGGTTGCTTGCACAGATTCTGTGGCAATCCTCTAAAATATAGCAAACTAACAGTGTATTTAAGAAGTCCTGGAATCTTAAAATACAGTGTATACATATTCTTTGGGAAAAAAAAGTTAAGATCCGGCAATGCCAATTTTTTATTTTTCAATTAAGATATGATGGGATGTTGACACCTCATACTACAAGGACAAAATTGATATATTTTTAGTTTTATTTTCTTGAAAGTAAGCTAATGCAGCATTTTATTTTTATTTTATTTTATTTTTTGTTCTGAATGAGCAATGCTTGCACAAACCATCTGGAACACGAACAAAGCTCTCTTCAGAACTTATGCAGGCTCAGGCACCTGTAGAAACTCCAATAATAAAGACAAATAGATTTTGAATGACGGGACTGCCAACTCATACCGTTACAAGATCACTAAGAATGGTACGCTTCGAAGCCGCTGTGGCTGATAGAGCATAAAGTTTGATTCCTTCTGCCAGCTTTTCCTCTTGATCACCAACCTGTGAAAGAGGAAAGGATTACAAACATATTTTTAGGTTTAAATCCATCACAAAGGTAAATAAGATAAATTTATTAATCTTCTTGTTTACTGTCAAGGTGCGAGCAGTGACTTATTCATTTTGTTTATTTTTTCTTTTCTTTTCCACACCCAACTCCAAAAAATAGTGTGTGCTAGTAAAGTTCTCTAATTATCCAGTACCAGCAGAAACTTGCATAACAAGAATCAAAGAACACACAGACATGATAAAAGAAAGGGGATTATACCAAGTCAATTTGCAAAGGATTATCCAAATATTTCCTTGCCAATTTTTTAACCCAGATAGGCATAGTTGCAGAGAAAAGCATGCTCTGTCGCTTTGATGGTAGATTTTCTAAAATAACTTCCACGTCCTCCTCAAATCCAAATGAAAGCATTTGATCAGCCTCGTCAAGGACCAAATATTCAACCTCACCCAATTTGAGGCTGTTACCTTTCAATAGGTCAATGATTCGACCAGGAGTTCCAACCACAACGTCAACTCCACGAGAAAGAGCACTTTGTTGTGTGACATATGAAACCCCTCCATAGACACAAACAGTGCTCAAATAAGGTGCAGACTCTTTAATTTCTTTCTCTACTTGCTTTGCTAGCTCCCGAGTAGGTGCTAGGACCAAAGCTTTAGGAAGCCTACCAGTTCGCCTGTTAAGAAGCAAAAGAAAAACATTAATGAAGCACATGAATCCACATTAACAAAGGGTAGAAGATATGTGAGGCAGGCATAGTGAGCACCCACCTTTGCGAACCTCTTAGCTCAGCATCTTCAGTAAGGCGTTTGATGATCGGAATGCCGAAGGCTAATGTCTTGCCAGTTCCAGTCTTTGCACGAGCAATGAGATCTCGACCTTCCAGAGCCGGAATTAAAACAGCTCTCTAAATCATTGAAAATCAAAAGGATAAGTTAAGTGCTTAGAAAAGGTATAATAACATTGTACAAGAAAGTAAACTAACTAAACATCTCAAACAAGTGATGTCCTAGGAAAATTAGGGACGGGACATTGATGATATCTCAAATAACAGCATGTATTATTAATGCAGTAAAAAAGCAAAGAAAAAGAGTAAACTACCAAATGTGAAGCGCAAATGGAACGTGACAAAAATAGTGATAGTGATTATAAAAACCAGAGGATAGAAATAGCAGTAACAAACAAGAACATGATAAAAGGAAAAGAGGGAAGTACAGACTTGAATGGGGAAAAGGTGAGTGATTCCTCGATTCTGGAGGGTTTGGACAAGGCGGTGAGGCAAACCCAATTTAGAAACGTCAAGTTCGTCCTCACTAGTATTGCTACATGGCTCAGTTTCAGAAGAAGCGTAATCGACATCAGCACCGCCGGCATCGACATCAGCTTCGAAATCAGAAAACCCATCTAGCCCCTTGAAGGCCTCTTCGCTGAGGATGGAATTTGGGGAAGCGATAGCACTAGGAGGAGAGAAGCTGCTGCTGCTATTATTAATAATAAGGCTGTGTTTAAAGCTAAGTTGCGTTTTGGCTATTAAAGAATTGAAATGAGGAGGCCTTTCAGACAAAAAAGGAGCAGACGACGAAGAAGGACATGGTATAGCTGGTGACGGATGTGTCGTCGTCGTTGCTCTTCTACAACTATTAGTAGTAGTAGAAGGGAAAAGAGAAGAAACCCCAATTACAGTACAAGTAGAAGCCATTTTTTTTATTCTTCTTCTTCTACTTCTCCTTAATTTCACCCTCCGCTAAAGGGAAGGGAAGGGAGAGTTGGAAGTATAGAGAGAATGTGATGTTTAAGGGGTGTAGGCGGCGAGCAAGTTTGTAGTGTATAGTGCAAAGTAAGAGTGGGAGGGGGAAGAAGGAAGATAAGGGCGCGCCTTCTCAAAAACTTATGGCCTTGGAAACCTCCACCTCTTCCTTTGCTCTTTAACTTTACTTGTCGATAAATAATATAGAACGATAGATACCTGTATTTAAAAATGCCTGCTGCCCTGAACAAAGGCCAAAATACAATGAGCATTCTGATCTGATGATTCATAGGAGATATTTTATTTTCTGGACTTCATTTTTGTGGGCTCGCTCACTGGCCCATTAACCCACCTCTCTTTCTTTTTTTTTTCTTTTTTTACTTTAGAAAAAAAAAAAAAACACCAGGAGAAAAAGAAATGTCCCCGTAGTTTTTTTTCTTTCGAAAAACAAATACGTTTGATAACTCCAAATGTAATTTTATTGTTGAATCATGCTATATTCTCCTCCTATTTACTAGTAAATCTCAATGCCAAAATTATCATAATTTGGTTTATTTTGATACTACGAATAAAATCACTTGATGACCTATCTTCAGAGGGTGTTATCAGCAAAATTAATAGCACTAAGAGATTATTATTTCTTATGACCTCCATCCTGTCCAGTTCACTGGCCAGTTGGCATTAATGCTTTATTATTTTTTAATTTAATTTTCTAATTAAAAAAAAAAAAAAAAAAGACTATACTTGCATCAGAAGTAATTTTTTATAAAAAAAATACTATACATTAATTATTATTATTATTTAATTTCTGTTTGGTATCATAAATCATTTTTATTAAGAAATACATTAAAATAATATTTTTTTATATATTTTTAATATAACATAATAAAATAATTTAAAAAATTAATAAAAAAAATTTAAATTTTGAAAAACACAATTTACCGGTGTTCACAAACATACCCGTAATTTCCCGCAGATAAATTAATTATTAAACCTTTTTTTGTTTAAGGGAGAAAAAAAAAAGCTGGCAAAGAAAAATAATGAAATAAAGGAAGAGAGAAAGAAATTGGAGAACAGATACATTGAAATTGCAATCCCCTCCCTCCGTCTGTCTAACAGCGATATCAATCCTCTCCTCCGCCATAATTGCGTGCTAGTTACTTGAGTAAACGGAGGAGCAACGCCTCCTTATCTTTCCCTTTTACTTCCTTAACACTCCGACTCCGTCAGTCAGATCTCGTCACCTCTCCCTAATTAATATTCTGTAAGTTGGTGGTTTCATTTCTATCATCTCCATATTCATCAATTAACACTACCACTTTTACATTTATTTATTTGTAGCTACAGGATGTTTTTTTTATTTGTCAATCTTTCTCCTCTTTCTGACAGTAATGATTCGGTTCAGGGTTCGCGATTTCCAAAGCTCCTGCTCCTCCAATTGTATGAAGAAAATGATTACAATATATTATTATTAATTAACTCACTCATCAAGGTTCCATCCTGTTTACTTCTTATGCTCATTATTCATCTGCTTTCGCCAATTTTATTTTTTATTTTTCAGTCGTTAACTATTTGTTCATTTATTTGGATGATTGTAGGCACAATTTTTTCCTTCTGGTTGATTAGTTATTATCCTTGCTTGCTCACGATGGCTGAATTGCTGCCGATTTACTTTAGCATTATTGCTTTCTTTTGCGCCTTGGGAGCTATGGCTTTGGCTATTTTCCACATCTACAGGCACCTTCGGAATTACACTGAACCTACTTATCAGAGATACATAGTCCGCATCATCTTTATGGTCCCGGTTTGTGCTTCTCTTTTTTGTCACTTGCTGCTATTTTATCTATACTAGTTCAATCAAGAAACATGAAGGAAAATGAAGAAGAAAATAGAGATTTTACCAGATCACCAAGATAGTAAAGAAGGAAACAATGTGCGCTTATAATCTAGCAGAACTCTTTTTTAAAATAAACATGTGAAAAAGAAAGTGAGTAGAAAGATGTTTTATTTAATAATCATGATAAGAGTTTTTTGTCTAGGTTTCATTAAGAAAAAAAAATCTTCACCTTTAACAGTCAGTTAAGCATGTTCAAACAAATATTTGTGAACGAATGGTCTATAATGCGCAGAAGCTATACTTTGTGCATGACTGCATGTTAATCTATTCACAAAGCATGCGGAACAATCTGTTTGTCCTTTTGCTTTTGCTGTTTCTGGAAGGTGTAACTGAGAAAGATTTTCTTTTGGTCAAATGCTCACAGGTTTATGCATTGATGTCTTTCTTGTCCCTAATTTTTCCAGACAGTTCAATCTATTTCAATTCCATACGTGAAGTGTAAGTGTATTTTGTTGTTTTTTAAAATTGCAGTAGCCTCTATCTATTTATATACTGTGTATCTAAATTTGTATTGATATCCAAATGTCACAATATTTCCTAACAAAGTGGATTACAATAGCAAGCATCTATGTATCATTCCTACGTGAGCTTGGAGTTATGGATTACCAACAATCATTAGTTGTTAGCTTAAATTTTCCTTCCTTTTCCTTTCCTTGTATATCGCTTCAAAATACAAATGGACAGTTGAATCACTCTTGTGGGCATACAGATTGTATCATCCAGACATTTAGTGTTGATAAATGCAATTGTACATTGAATCAGTAGGGCATTTAAGCTCAAAACACTAAGATTTCCTATGAAAGAATGGTTGATTGCAAACATTGGCTGGTGATGGTATTGTTTTGAAATGGTCATGGTGATTATGTGATGGCACAGTGGTTGTGATGGTAGTGTTACTATTAATCTGGATGGCTTTGTGTCACCAGGTATCAATCCAAGGGTTCTTCTGAGCCCCGCAAGTGGTCTGATCTGGGTTAGATACACATCTTTAGCTGGTGTGTCATTTGATAAACTCTTGAGATGCCACTCTGGGACATGGGGTCTTCCCTGTGTTCTGCAGCAGCATAGATTGACCACCTTCCCCTTTCTACCATTGTCGAACCAAGGGGTGACAGTAACTGGCTCAGTGTTCTTCACCTTCCTTTGTGTTATCATTCCTTAAATTTGACACTATTACTGTTAAATGTTATTCTACTTTATGCACCTTGGAATGAATACGCCAACCTTATCCTGCATCCTACAATATCCCAAAAAAATTTATGCAGAAAACTAGGATCTTGTAATGATAATACTCCCGTTGCAGGGGCTAAGAAGCTTTCTTTGTGTAGTATATACTGCATGAACCATTAATGCTAATGATTTATTAACTGTTTCAGTTATGAAGCTTGGGTCATTTATAACTTTCTGTCCTTATGCCTGGCTTGGGTTGGTGGCCCTGGAGCAGTTGTGCTAAGTTTAAGTGGGCGGGCTATGAAGCCATCATGGTGTCTGATGACTTGTTGCTTTCCTCCTGTACCATTGGATGGGTGAGTTCCTCTTTTTTTATGGCTTTGGGGCATGCACAAATCTCATTTACCTGTTTTGTTCAGAAAATATGTACTGCATAATCTGCAGTTGTATATTCACCGAAGTTCGTTATCATTAATTTCTGTCTGAGTTTTGAGTTTTGATTCAATGCAGGCGTTTTATTCGGAGGTGCAAGCAGGGCTGTTTGCAGTTTGTGATTCTGAAGCCTTTTTTAGTTGCTGTTACACTCATACTTTATGCAAAAGGAAAATACAAGGATGGGAATTTCAGTCCTAAACAATCGTACCTGTATCTCACCATTATATACACAATCTCGTATACAATGGCATTGTATGCTTTGGCATTGTTTTATGTGGCATGCAAAGATCTGCTTCAGCCGTTCAACCCAGTTCCGAAGTTTATCATCATCAAATCTGTTGTGTTCTTGACATACTGGCAGGTAAAACTTTATCCGCAGTTTGTTCTCTTTATGAAGCCTTACAGACTGATTGTTCAAAGTTTTGTTTGCACGCAATGTGCTCGTAGTTGAAGTCTTTGTGCTATCCCTGAAGAGCAGAGAAAGCACATGATTCTCATGTGACTTTTCAAGTTAATGCCTATTGGATTCAAAATGACTTGATCTGTATGCAAGCCTTTGCATGATTTCCTGTCTGGTAAAGTTGCTGCAATTTTTAGTCTGATAAGTTGTATTTTGTGCCCCACATGTATGACACATGTAACAAGCCTTTTCAGCTGCCTAAGTTGTGCTGCTATTTTTAGACAACTGTACTTTTTAGAACTCTTGGTGCCTTTTAGCTTTCCCTATTCACCGTCTGTGCACAAGTTGCAGAGAGTTAAGATCAATTAAAACATTAACTGAAATTCATCAAGAAATCAAGTAGAGTAAATAGCAATTTCTGGTAGTACCTTGACTGACTCCCGAAACTTAATTCTCAAGAGCTCTCAAATGATACCCCCTGCCCCCTTACAATCACAGTTAATCCTCGGGATTCTCTAGTCTGTAGAACTAATCTACTTGATAGGAAATTCCAAAGGATCTTTTATGCTGAGAAAGAAAATAAATCTCCTAGGAAAAATTCATATTCTTCTTATTCTGACATTCTTCCTGCATCAATTTGTAACAACTAACTACAGCATGCTTTACCTTTAGTATTTTATTTACAAATCACAGGATATGAAAAAAGAAAAAAGAGAGAGAGACATTTGCCAATGTAAGAGAAGCGTAATGCTGTTTAGAACTTATTACTTTCTCTTAGAATTGTGAGAGATATACTTGCAGACTATTATTGTCTTCTCTTTGTTGTTTTTCTTCTTCGCAATATTGGTGTAGTGATACCAGTCTGCGATAGAAGCTTCAGTTTGTAAAAATTCTTGATATGGCACCACCAATGCTGCTTTTTGATAGGATCCCTTCATTATTAGGTCCTAGCATCCATCTGCTAAAAGGAATTATCTACCTCTGTGCCTCATTATTAGTTATTAGATTTGGGAGTAATTACCTTTTGAAACTCTCATTCTCCTTATACACTGGCCATCTGCCTCCCCTTCTGAGCCTAAAAAGCAGGGGGGAATTCAATTGTTCTTACTTCTTCAATGTAGAATGCATCTACTTTATTCTTTGAGTGTCATAGTCTCATGTTAAATTTATCTGTGGACAATTAAAAGATGGGAGCAAAAGAAATGTGAGCTTGGTGATGATCTAGTTATGTTTCTATTTTTCTTCTTTAGGGAGTTCTGGTTTTTCTTGCTGCAAAGTCTGGATTTATAAAGGATGCAGAGGAAGCTGCTCAGTTTCAAGATTTTATTATATGTGTGGAGATGCTTATAGCTGCTGTTGGTCATCTTTATGCATTTCCATACAAAGAGTATGCTGGTGCGAATATTGCTGGGTCTTGTGATCTGACACGTAGTCTTGCACATGCCCTGAAGTTGAATGACTTCTACCATGACACTGTTCACCAGGTATGCCTGACAAGTTTTTGTTTCCTCCCATGGGTCCTTTCAAAACCATGCCTATTTATATGCCAATGATTATTAAAATATTTGCAGTTTGCACCTACTTATCATGATTATGTGCTCTACAACCATACTGAGGGTGATGAGGGAACAAGAAAGTATCGCTCGAGAACCTTTGTGCCAACTGGCCACGAGATGGATGCTGTGAGGAAAAACAAACTTGTATTTGGAAACAAGATAGACGAGATTCAGCTATCCAGTCACTCTTCCTCCGCCACAAGCACACCCAAAAATGATACCTCAGTGCTCAATTCTGCACATTCTGATGCAATGAAATCTTCCCTTCTTATGGATTCTTCTAATTCTGTATCTGCACCATATGACATGTCACTTATTGACATGGACTTCTCCAATTACCCTGCAAAAGTTGCTGCTGCAAATGAAACTAGTAGGTGACAAGAATGGAGGGACTGAAACAAAAGGGTAAGATAAGTACCCTTAAAGCAAAAAGTTGAGGAATATGAGGTTGTCTTTCTGCTTCAGGAAAGCAATGTGTGCAGAAATGCGTGCTATCATTGGTGTCAATTTCCTTTAGAGTGTTTCATAGCCCTCAGTCCTCTATTTTCATTTGGTTTAAGCATTTCACTTGCTGATGTCAGGCTTCTCAATTGTTGCCTGTTTGTCCAGGGTTATCTACCTTTGTTGCCTATTCTGCTTTGTAGATACAGAACTTTTAGACATCATACTTAAGACATTAGAGGTCGCCATAAAATTGACTGAATTGTTTGTTTACCCTTCAAATATCAATGATTGTCCACCCTGCTTCCACTTGTGTTCAAGATATGGAAATTTTAGATTTCACGTTTGCAATTTCCCATTTGCAACGTGAAATTGCGTTTTATTTCTTGTGAACTTGTATTTGCTGTTGCATGTGTGCTAAACCAGGGCCATTATGTGAGTTGTGGATTTAACTCATCAATGCTTTTTTACGTGTCGGTTTGCCATCCTCGTCATAACTATTTGCGTCATGGCATACTAAGAAAGGGTACTTTTAGCTTTTCTTGCTGTTGTCAAATAATTGGAAAAGGTTGTAGGATTGAAGTTTGATGCTGGAATCTACATTTTTTGGTTACCATGGCAGGGTTTTGTGTCCCACAAATTTGACCTTGTCACAAGAAACAGGTTTTCACAATTCTACTTTGACAGGAAGTCTTTCCTAATTGCGTGGGATGTCATTATAATCTTAGTAATAATATAGTTATTTCTTTCATGGATGTTTAAATTGTGCTATTCAAAGTAAATTGATGATTCTAATTGTTGCACTTGATGATGTTGCTGGGTGAAGCAAAACCACCCCACCCTTGAATGATCTTTTAGCAGGTGCAAGGTTTTTTTTTATATTTTTGTAAAAAATAATGTTTAGGTGTTGTCATTGTATTTTTAAAAAAAAAAAATTATTAATAACGTAGATAAAAATATTTTTTTATCAGAATAAAACAAGCGATGGTGTTGAGTTCACGGCCTATTAAAACATTGAAGGGGAGGCATCGGCCTGATATCGCCCGCTTATTCGATCTTTCACCGGGGCAGCAGGAACAGCAAACGGAGAGATCGAGACTCGGTCGTGAAGATATCTAAATATTCTCAATAACTAATTCATTACACCATTGTTTTCACTCTATATCAACAGTGTTTTTCCACAGTTCCAATTAGTTCTTGTTAATGTTTTGACTCTACCATAGAATAGGAGAAAGCACATTTGACTTCTGTGCTGAATTATTTATTTGCCGTGGTTAAAAGTTGAAAGTCTCTGATTATATTGTTTTCGCAAGTTAGATGATTTATTTTACGAATTTATTAACTTATGTTGTTGGAATCTCTCTCTCTTTTCAAGTATTATTTTAGATTTGCAACACAAGTAGTCTTGGTGTGAAAGGCACTCCATGCGTGGTAAACTCAGAAGTACATGCTTAAGGTCTTGATTGTAGGTATCAAATGTTGACAACAGGTGATTTCCAGAGAATCAAGATAAGACAATTTCCTACTGAATGTTTAGACTTGCAAGGCAGGTTTTGTGCGCTCATGTTAGTAGCCATTTGTTACAACTGTCCTGATTATTTGATCTGTAATATTTCAGAGTCAAAGTTTAGAAAGCTAAGCATTCTGACTACAGCTTTTTTTTGGCCCTTTTCACGGAAATTGCCTTGCATGCATGAACTGAACGCTTCTACTTGACACATCTTGTGATTATTTGAGGCTCATTATCATGGCATGATGATCTTGGTACTGGACTTGAAAGAAAGCCATGTGCTCCCAGGGGCTGAGAAAAGAGAACGTAACTGGCTAATGGAAAAAAGTACTGCTACTAGTTAATACTAATTAACAGAAACACACTGTGTGTATTATAATTAATAGAATTTGTTTAGCGTGGGAAAACACTGTACAGCAGGCATGATTCATTGTAGTTATAATATTGGAATTACATTTTTTTTCCCCTAAAGAACTACTTGAACTGGTCAGCAGGATTAGATTGATCCAAACCGATCCGCCCCCCTCCCACTAAAAACTTTTCAAACCTAACCAGCCATCTACATCCATCATGCATCATAAACCCAACCTTTTAATTGGGAGAGAAGAGAAAAAGGAAAGAACAACACAAAAGGTACGTGACCGCCCATCTTTATCCATCCATTTCCTGCCCAACGTACGTGTCAAGAGTATAAAAGAAGCAAGGAAAAGTCCGGCTTGGGTCCTGCTCCTTCCTGCTGCGGCGGCGCCCTGCTCGCACACTACTCCACAACAGGGAGAAGCAACACCAACTTAGTTATTATATTCCCTTATAACGCAAGCCAAACAGACCCCTTAGCCTCTTCCCCTTCCGCCTCCTCCCTCCCTCCCTCCCTTCTTATGTTGTACGTATTGGCTTATTTATATCTGCTTTAAAATCTCTCACCTGTTTTATTTTAGATCAGATCATAGATAGCCAGCTACCTTTTTCTTCCTTTCTTTCTTTCCTTTTTTTTTTTTGAAGAGGTCTTTCTTTCTATCCATCAGTTTCCATTTCATGCACAAATAACCAGGTAGCTAGCTAGCTAGCAGGAGGGATCATCATGGCTCTAGTAATGAACCGCAACTACAACTACAACACTAGCCATCATCTGGGGCCAACTCCGCTGTCGAGGAGCAGCAGCAGCGGTACTTGGAATGAGTTATTAGGAGGATACAGCAATAGTTCAGAGCATTACAGCAGCAGCAGCTCAGTGGTGATGATGGAGAAGAGACAGTTATTTCTTAGAAGCTACCAGTTCTGCAGGAAAAGAACCCTAAGAGAAAGGATCAAGGGTTCTTTGATAAGAGCGAAGAAAGTGATGTGGCTGAGACTAAGATCTGCTCGTAAAATTAGAAGGTTGGTTTGGTCCAGACTCCGTTATGCATTCTACTGTCGCCGCAGAAGAAGATTCCTTCGCCTCATTAACCATAATCATCACAACTCGTCCACCTGCACTTTCTGGTAGGAGGACTATAAATTGGGCTGTTTCTTTCTTTCTTTCTTATCTTTTATTTTTCTAGTATTTATTCTTCAGGGGAAAAAACTGTATCTTCCTAGTTTCTCTAGTCTGTGGGAATTAGTTGTTAATTATGCCTGGCTCTAGCTAGCCTGGGAATATTGAAGGGCTAAAATCCTTCTTTACAATATTGATGTTCAACTGCGCATGCTAGATGCTAAAACTAAAAGCAGTCCTTTTTCCTGTGTAAGATAAGATTGATGTCTATATTAAGTTCCGCAACTTGAAATATAATCGATCGAGGAACACTTGTGTGTGGAAAATGGTGTTCATCTTGTTACCGAAACCTCTGCTGCGCGCATAGAGAATTATGCCTGGATTCTTTCATGTCTTAATTATAGAGTAATATTGTAATGAATTCGTCTTCTTCTCTTGAAATCGAAGACTACTGAACATAGAGATGTATATTATGTAATGATGGTGAGTAATCCTAGATTAACTAGGCTGAATTTTAGATGCATCACGCAATTCCATATAAGTATTTAATTACTAATATTTTAGCTTGGGGAAAGCAGCGCATCTAATTAATATTATCGCAAGCAAGTTTGAATTCTAACTGAAGGAGAAGCATCTATTCTATTGCAGTGGCTTTGCCTTTAAAAAACAAAAAGTCAAATATTCCACACAAAGTGGAAAGAAAGCCAACGTGTAGAAAGTCATTGATTCCTTGCTTTTACTTTTATCATTCACACAAGCTAGCCAGCCATGGAGTTAGCTGTTCAACTTTGGAAACAAATTAAAACCATGATTTAGTAATTGCACTTTAATACTATCACGCTGCAGTTTGCATTAGTTTTTGTTTATATATATATATATATATATATATAAAGGGTCTCCATTTGCCCTTTTATATATCTATCTGGGTATATATTATGTGACATAGGACTCAAAGACTTGTCCCAGTTGCTAGCAGTTGCAGTCTTAAATATTAAATCAATCCAGCTACCCTTCCCTTGTTCTTTCACATATCACGGGAATTCCCATCGTGTTAGTTCCGATCCTCGTTGGCTGCTGCTACCACTTGACTACTTTTTGTAACAATGGCTGCAAAAGACAACACTACCAGATAAGCTTCTTTCTTCAAGCTTCCAACTTATAAATTCATGCATGAAATTCTTCAAAAAAAATTGAATTCATTCTCTTTTTGAAATACATTCAATTCAACATTTATAAGCTGTCAATTACAGTGGCGGAGCCACGTAGGGGCAAAGGGGGCAATCCCCCCCTCTCCCCAGCCCCCACCTTTCAAAATCAAATCCAAGAAGAAAATTCCTTCTCTTTTATGTTTTTAATAGAGGATTTGGGGATAAAAATTCTATGTATGGTCTAAGATATATATATATATATATATATATATAGAATGAGACAGCTGATGGATTTGAGAAAAGAGTTGGCTTGCCTAGCAATTATTTTTTTTTATACTTGTGTTGTTATAGACTTCATCTCTCTCTGATAGGTCAGCCAGATATGAAAATTCCAAAAATATTGGGTCTACATCTCTAAAATTTAGTTATTGAAAATGTTAGGGTTTATAATAATTTATGGGTTTGTTGAATTAATATGTGTATAGGTAATATTATATGTTAATTGATATGAATTGAAATGAGTTTTGATGAATTGATAAGTATTTTGTTATGAATTTCATATGAAAAATGATGATAATGAATTTACTAATAATTAAAAATGAAGTACATGACAACTAAAAAAAATTAGGGATATAATAAATAAATTAAAAAAAAAACATTTAATATTTATGTTTAATTCACTTGTACAAAACAACAAGTCATCAAAAACAACATCAATTTATGACAATCCTTTTAAGCTATGATTTTAGATGTTATGTACCATATGTTAGTATAGAATTGTTGACAAGAACTTTCCTAGTCCTTAGAAGATTTAGAAATAGATAAATAAAAATTTGTTATATATATCAAGAAATATATTTTTAATAAGATTAAAAATAAAATCATTATGAAGCAGTTTTTAAATATAAAATCTCGAGGAAAACAATTATAATGTATGTTTTTTTTATTTTAAAAATATTCTTAAATTAATTTTGCTTGACTTGAGTTAGTACATATATTTCAAATTAATTTCTATATATAACATATAATATCAAATATTTGTTAATAGTTTTCCCCCTCATTTAAAAAATCATGGCTCCGCCACTGCTGTCAAAGGTTTTGACTTCTCCCAACCGGAATTTTTTGTTTTTTTTTCCCCTCTATCTACTGAGTTATTATCGAATAGTTTAATGGTAGCCTGACAGGATAATTCATACTAAGCATGGTTTGTTTTTGGTATGTTTTAAAAAAAATTTTGATGTAAAAAAAATATTTTTTTAATATTTTTTTTTCATATTTTCTTATAGTTTTGAGGTGATGATTTTAAAAATAAAAAAAAAATAACTTTAATATATTTTCAAGCAAATAATAATTCTAAAAAGCATATTTAAATAGATTCAAATTGTTCTTACTTTTTTTATATATAAATGCACAAAACAATCACAAATTTTTTTTGACAGACTCATAGACGGTTATTGTTCGTCGAAAAAACTTTCCTTGGTGATTCTTGTTCTCATCGGTAAATATAACATTTCACCAACAAAAAAGAATGTTTTTGTGATTAAACAATGGTAATGATATTTTAAATAATTATTTTCTAACTCTTTAAAATATATAAATAGACTTGATCCATTAATAAAACCATTAGTAATTTTAGTAAAATAATTTTAAAAATTAATATTTAATAAACCATGTAGAAAAAAATAGAAGAAAACAAATAAATGGGGAGAGGGTCGCTTGCCAAGTTATAATTTAAAAACTATCAATAGAATCACCAATAGATTTCTGGGTTTATTTGTGTCGGTGAAGTCATCTATAATAATGATATATCATTTGTTGTTTATATTTTTTTTACTATAATTCTCTTAATAGACACTGAAAAAAATATTTGTTAATGTATATAGATGGAAATAGCGAAGGAAACATTTCATCTATAAGTATCACTATAATTTATTAGCATAAATTTTTTATTGATATATTTATTTGTATTTATTAATTTTCTAATAATCAATAATCAACTTGATTGATTAGCCCTCCACGTAACTTTGTTGATCAATAATATAAATAGTTAAAAATTCATTTTCTCTCAAAATTATTTTTTATTGTATCCTTGTACCCATAACTAATTTATTATCAAACCACAAAACAATTAACACAACTTTTGGTAGTCATAGAATACTATATTTGAAGAAATTTTGTATTGCTCCAAAAGTGTGTGTGTGTGTAAAAGATAACACGGAAGAGTAAAAGGAATTAATGGTAGTTACTTCGAAATCTATTATTATCGCATAAAATAATTTCATTAAGAGATAGCAAGCACGCAAGGTATCTTCGAAAGTAGATCCCAGCAGGTGATCGTTATGAATTAATGTGTTTGAGATCTCAAATTTGTGCACATGTGGCCTCACGTACTGTGCTTAGTTAAGAAGAAATTATTGATTATCTCTCCCATCCCATTCCTGAACTTATTTTGATTAATTATTTATCTATGCTAGCACACTGTTCAATATTAATTAACTATCAAACCAAACAAAGTAGTATGCTTAATTTGCTCCTAAAAGTCAAGCAAATTTAGTTCATCACTGACTGAACAGAATGGAAGACACATGCATAATTATTAATTATTAATTTGTTAGTATTTCTTTTTTTTTAATAAATCTAAAACCCCATGTAAAAAAGAAAAAAGAGCGTGTGACGTTGTTGGGCTACCATTTCATGTGGTGTGATGGGCTCCGTATTGAAAGGGAACCTCCTCCAATATTAGACTATGACTTTACAAATATGGATGGGCTTCCGAGCCTTACTAAGGTGGGCTGTAACTCTGAAGAATGCATTAGTTGGGCTATTTTATTCTTATGCAACATTAATTAAACGGGCCTCATCTATACAATCTCTCAGGGCCTACAAGTCCAAACTAGATACAGTATGAGATTATTGTATAAATAAGCAATTCCACTGTGGATGTCTAACAAACAATAATTCTTTGTACAATGGCATAACAAATGTAATAATATTTTTTAAGAAATTGGTAAGGTTTATTATGTTAATCATATAACATGAAATTCTTCAATATTTATTATGTTTGTTTTTGCTTTTTTAATTTACGATTTCATATTTTTTAGTGATTTTTCTTTTAAGGTATTTTTATATGTATTGAAATAACACACACACACACACTAATTATTTACTATGATAAATCCGTTTCTCTTAATATTTTTGGTAAACTTATGTGGATTTATAATATGTGAACTATTTTTCTTTTTCTTTTTCCTTTTAATTTTATCATTAACACAATATAAATCTTATCAAGAATGATGAAAATGCCATAAAAATGAGCACCCAAAAACATAAAATAATAAATTTAAATTTTTTAAAAATATATTATTTGTTTTAAAAAAGTGTTGTGTGTTAAACATATAAAGATACCTTAAAAGAAAAATCACACAAAAAGATGAAATCATAAATTAAAAAAGTAAAAAAACAAAAACAAACATATTAATTATTGAAGAATTTCATGTTATATGATTAACATAATAAACCTTACCAATTTCTTAACAAATACTATTAGATTTTTTTTAGAAGATGTTATGCCATTGTACAAAGAATTATTGTTTGCTAGATTTTCAGTAAGTTTATTGTTTTCTAAAATAACAGGCCCACATAACAACCGTCCATTAGGTATTTAATTTTTAAAAAACTAGCTGGAGCAAATGAATGTCCACAAGAAAAGGAAAAAAAAATAAAAGAGTAAGCAATAATACGTCGTTGTTTTGTTCGACAAGGTACAAATTAGACCGACAGCTGATATTGTTGACTTGATTGATGGTGGAATGTGGACTCTGATCTCTGTCAAAGTGAAGAATAAACAACCTTGTAGATTTCCTTTAAATTCCTTTGCTTTTAATAAAATGATTGGATTTGATTTGTATCCTAGCAAGTAACATGGGCTTGCATCAATCATTGCACATGCATGCCTGCTAGTGCCTGCCTCAGATCTCATCAACCACTGACTAGTTAATCAAACAAAGTTGCAGTGTGTGTGTTTCTAACAGTCACTCAACTAGTTTATGTCCCTCTTGGTGTCCATTTCTCAAGACGTGGAGCTAGTGCTAGCCATGTGTCTTGAAGAATCAAAAGGTAGGCAAGCATTCTTTACCTTTCTGCATTTGCATTCTAGTACCATGTATCTGAAGCAGCATTATAACTAAATTGATCAGATTCCGCATGTATCTAACTACTCTTAGATACATTCAATGCACACTTCCTTCCAATTCACCCTCTAAATGCTCTGCCTCCTTAAACACACATGCAAGTGTTAATCTGTTGCTTGAACAAGGCACCAGCTCCAGTCGACGAAGTCCTACTTCTGACCTAGCTCCTGTTATTCCAGTCCTTTAACCTGGAGCTCTTGTTAATGCCGCAGATGGGTTTCCAAGCTAATGCTGTAATCCCCTCGAGGTTCCGCTACGAGAAGCTTATTAACGGCGGTGATCAATATCACATGGCAAGGCCTCGACGATGGCGTTATTGGGTGAAGAAAATGAATGGAGGGGTAAAGGGTCTTCGATTATCCCGCTCCAGGAAACTCACTTTCAAGGCATTGTCTGCGATCCTAATGCCAAGCCCAAACAGCAGGATTGCAAGAGTGTATGCCCATGTTAGTGATAGAATCAAGATGATGGATGATCTGACTCTGTATCCCAACATTATCTTTTCCACTCATTGGGGACTCCCAGTTTTATCCCATCCCCATCCATCTGTTAAAACCACTACAAGGCTGAGTTCTCTTCATGCAAACTTAACCTGCATTTAGGAGCTTGCATATTTATGTTTCAGCAGATAAATTTAGTAGAAAGAAATAAAGTTGCTTTAAATGCACAATGATTCTTTGTCTCTTCTTATTCCCTTCCTTAGCACTACTCATGAATGAAGAACTCTAACAAGTATGGAAATGTTTTGATATGCCAAGGCATACATCTGGTTAATTTATATTAACCCGCCATGTTACTAATTGATTGTAGACTTCAAACATCTTAATTAAGCACTGCAGCACATATAGCCTATGCCACAATTAACTCTTCACACCTCTTTGATTGCCCAGATCAAGTTGTCTTGACGATGAAGCTAAGTAAAACACCAACAGACTATGGAATGTCAAGGTTGACTGCTCTCATAGCCTAGCCCTTTTCGGGTACATACGCGCTCGCACTGCTTCTTTGATTGCAGAAAACTTCCCTGTACTAAAGCGTTTGACGATTCCATCGTGTGTTTTGTCAGCCAATGCATTGCCGACTGTTTTGGATGGCCCAAATAAGCTTGAATATATACAAGACATTGTTTTCGTGTTGATGAGGAAGAGGTGTATAGGAGACGGGTAATCCCTGATGCACGGGTGAGGGCAAAGGCATGGAAAATTGTCCTCCTTGTTTCAGGTACAGACAGCCTGGTGAATTAGCAAATCTCCCTTCCATTGCATTGATATGATGATCAGCTACATTTATTTTGGCCCATTTCATTAGCTCTTCCTTTCCTCCCTACCTTACCTAGCATGAAAGCTAAGTACATACTTCTTCACTTTATACAAGGGGTTCTTTATAGAAGTGTCTTTTTTCAAGCCCAAATACTTGTCTTAGCTTCCATCCTGAAATTGACGTTACGAGTTAATGCATCAAATGCAATTCATGTAGGCAAAATCTTGTTTGTTTTTCTGCTGAAATTATAGTTAAGGGATATGTATACAAACAATAAATGAATTAAAAGTATTATTGAGTTGAAAAATGATACAATTAAGCTTTAATAGGTATAATATATAGATCTTGGCTTTGAATTTTATTTGACAAGTCAAGAACAACATAATGGATATAGAGACGAATTAGCATCATCATTTGGATGAAATAAATAATATAATAGGAAACCAGATTGATTTATAATATTTGTTGAGTATGGAATGAATGCTCTAGAAGCTAAATGGCTTGTAACAATATTATATAAGTTATATGTGTTTAAGATAACAAATTGTGAAATAAATTAAATGTGTTGCGGAACAACGATGTGATTTATATGTGCTTGGGAAGTGAAATGAGTTATTGAATGAGTTAGATGTGTAAAGAACACATAATGGAAGTGTTAAAATACATTCAATTAAATTACAAGATGTAAACATTAAATCACACCGAACGATTTAAATTAGTTTGTGTGTGTAAAAAGTAATATGATGATAATGATATGCTTATAATAATGAAAAGAGAAGTCATCGATAATAAATGAGAAAGTTCAACATCAAAAGCTAATATAGATTTGATATGTTGAATAAAAGATATATGAAATTGGTTTTATTTTATAGTATTAAATTATTAATAATCATAATGATGCACGAATTTATTAAGATTTACATGATTTGATATGTATTCCAAGTAAAAATTTGTGAAGATCATGGTTCTCATTACTAAAGAGTCACCAAGCTACTTCACCTTCCATGTTGAAAGATTTTATTTTGTATTTTCAAAAGAATATTTTAAAAGAAATTCATGTTTATGTAATTTGAGAAATTTGGTAGTTTCATTGATTTGTGAATGATAAATCATATATTGTGGTATTTAATAAAAAGTTGTAAATCAAGTGTACCAATTGTTCTAAAAAAAATTACCTGAATTTTTACACATTCTCGATCATTGAAATAAGTATGAACTTATGAGAAAATACAGGGTGTTACATATATATG
Organism: Populus alba; assembly: GCF_005239225.2. Classification (NCBI taxonomy): domain Eukaryota; kingdom Viridiplantae; phylum Streptophyta; class Magnoliopsida; order Malpighiales; family Salicaceae; genus Populus; species Populus alba. The sequence continues at coordinate 45,019 of NC_133288.1, forward strand.
AACCTTGATGTTTTGATGAAGTGGAGAGGTTAGAGAGTTGTTTTTTTTAATGACAATAATGAGCAATACATATCCCTTACATAATATTAATGAGAGACAAATATCTAACACATTATTAATAAGATGAAATATAAACAAATATCTTTTACATGAACATTTCATATTAAAAATCTTAAGAATAAATAAATTGAGTCTTATAGCCATAACATATGCTTAGACCTCCAAGCTAAGCTAATTAGGCTTAGCACACAATCAAGCCTAGGAGTAGAGGGTTTAGTAACTTACCAGACCCACGTCCATTTAGACTGAACACGTGGCTGGCTCAAAAATATTGGATATGACAGCTCATCAAATCCAAATTTATTTGGACTCAGCATATAGCTAATCTAATGATATTTAATTTAATAGCTCACCGGATCTATATTTACTTGGACTCAACACATGAATAACTCAAGGATGTTGGGTTTATTAACTTACTAGACCCATATTTATTTATACTTGAGTCGTAGTTAAACCAAGGATGTTAGGTCAAATAGTTATATATGTTTGAACTCAAACACGTGATTAAACTCAAATATAATGGACCCGGAAGGGAGCAACCCTGTGTTATCTAAGCTTAGCAGAGGGATATTGAATATAAACTCGAATTTCACCTACCTGTGAATGGATTACCACCTTGCACCTTGTTAATGGAATTTTTTAGACAGGAACTTGTACTCTTTAACAAAGCGTCAAAAAAAAAAAAATGATTCGTTAGTAAAGTTGCAAAACAAGGTTGGTGAATTCAGAATCACTTCTTAATTCCAGAAGTTGACCTTGGGAACAAGGAAGTTATCGAAGGGGAGGGAAAGATGAGAATCAGGCCGTGAAGGCAGCGGCAGAATTTGTAGCAGCAGAGTCAGGAGAACAATCCTTGCAGGAATGGGGATTCCAATCTGCAGTAGGTCGGCTAGAAGAGACCTAATTCTGCCTGGTTGAGCTGCTGCCTTCAACACTGTTTCTGCCGCTTCTTTCTCTTCTTATTTCTAAACTTCCTTTCTCCTTTCCCTTGTAGAACACTTACTCTCTCTTCCTCTCCAGTTTCCGCAAGGACATAGCCTTCTCGGCCGACCTATAGCAGCTATTTCCCGCAAGGACTGTTCTTCCAACCTACTTACTTTGCTGCTGTTTCCTTGCTTCTGCCTTCTGCCGCAGTTTTTCCAGCCTGGTTCTCATCAGAATCATCCAGCTTTTTCTTTCCAACGCATCTACATATTTTGATTCAAGGTAATGTGATTTTCATCATGTCATGTGGCAATTTTTATTTGTTCTTAATTAATTTTGATGGTTGACTTTACCATCTTTCCATCATATAATTTATACAGTTACGAATTAATATTTCTTTGGATTTGAGGATTGTGACAATTCACTATATGTCAGGATAAGCAGTTTGGTAATATTTTTTTCTCCCTCATTTCCACTAACGCAAACACAAATCTTGTCAATATTTTTAAAAGAATTTAAAATAAAATCAGGATGTAAAGTCTTGCTGCTATCAAACTACATTATGCTGTGATGAAATGGATCGACAAATGCTCCGTAAAGGAAAAGCAAGTGAACTTAGTTAATGAGCTATTGAATAAACTTGGAGGTGGTGGCGGCAAGAGTTGTTAAACTAAAAGTATAATTGAACCACCACTGTAAAGGAAGGAACATATACACCTTTACAACCAAAACAGCAGCTCCAATCCCCTCAATTTATAGCTTGGAAGTAGCAGGGGTGGCCCATGGTCACATACTTGCGAATGCAGAAAAGTATCCGGCCCCACACATATATAAATACAATTGAGATCAGAAGCATTCACATTCGGATACATTCATAGATGTTGAAGGAGATCAGTAGAGTCATAATTTTTAAAGCAAGAAAATGAGGAGAGCGTATCGCAAAATGTGGCGGGTGGTGCCGGACTGCACAAGCAAGAGAATCTTGCGAACGGAATCGATGAGAGACATAGAAGAAATACTCAAGAGTAAGCTGGCAACCATCAAGGAAGATGAGTCAGAAAGTGATGAGGTGGAGAAGAGTACTGTAACACCAGCAATATTGGCCAGGAGTAAGAAGAGATCAGAAATAAGAAAGAAGGGGCGGTGTTTTGTGGCTCACTTGAGCTTTAAAAACCGTATGCTATTCATGACTGCTGGGTTGCAGGTTTGCCTCCAAAGATAGCTTGCTTAAATATTAATAATGGAATTTTAAGCCATGCAAGCACGAATATGTATGTTGGATTCAGAATAAGTGAGCAAGCAATCAGGCAGATTGATTCCTTCTGTTTGGTCAAATTAGACAGAGTATTGGTGTGATTTATTTGACATCTTTGTGTTTATATATATATATATATATATATATATATATATATATATATATAGGTAATTATAAAAATTAATGTCAAATCGCTTTGTGTTTTACGTTTGATTTTTACGGGATGAATATTGTGGGTGGGCGTGTGTTTAAAGAATTAGATGTAAATTGTAATAAAAATTGAAATATTTTACAGCTCACTGACATTAATGTTTCCAAATTTCAAATTTAAGTATTATAATTGAAAAAAAAAATCATCTTCTTTTCCAGCGAAGCTATGATTGTTGGCTTTCATTGCTTCATTATTCATACGTGCCATGGCTCTCTTGGGCTATTCTCTGGTCACGGCCTCTTTTCACTCAGATGAAGAAGCAGATGACTATGAAGGAAGATTTATAGCAATTATGATGATCAGTTTTGGGCCCTAGTGTCCCGGGGCGAGAAGCCACGCTTTGCTCTTGTTGGTCATATCGAAAATGGGCCTAACAACTTATCTTGGAAGGCTTTGTCCCCTGTCTTCTTCTCCCAGCTAAGATTCCATTATTTGAAACAAAAGCCGGCCGGTAATTCAATATACTGAGTATAGTAAAAACGAGATGGGCTGTCGTAGATTTATAAAATAAATATATTTAATAGTGTTATAATTATGAATCAACGCTTGATAAATAATAAAAACTAAAGGTATAATTAAGCTAATATTTTATAATGAAAAAAAAGTTGTGTTGGTGATCAAAAATTTAAAGACTGAACAAAATAATTTGTAGCAATCTACAGTATTTTGTGAAGAAAGATACATTATTTTCCCCATATAATTTAGCTTTTTTTGTTAATAAAAATAAAAAAAATTACAAAGCTAAATTAGCTACCATCTTAATATTTAAAAAAAAATCGACAAAGATCATTTTAAAAGGAAAACAACCATGAGAAAAACATTGTATCAATTGACAATGTTTTGCAAGGAAAACCACAGTTCTTTCTCCAATAAAATTGAAAAAGATAATTTAAAAAAAATCATAAAAAAAATATATTTAGAGAACTATTGTAGCAATCCATAGTGTTTTATGAGGAAAACTACAACGCTTTTTCTATGTGATTTAGCTTTATTTTAATTATAATTTTTAACTAACTCAATATTCAAAAAATTAAAATTGATAGAGATAATTTTGGGAAAAAATCATAAAAAAAAAATTATGTGGGAAAATATTGTAGCAATTCACAACGTTTTAAAGAAAAAAATTTACAAAACTAAATTCTCAATCAGCTCAATATTAAAAAAATAAAATTGACAGAATAATTTTAGAAAAAATATATAACAAAAAAAAACCATGTTGGAAACACTATAGCAATTTATAGTGTTTTGTGATGAAAACCACAGTGCTTCTTCACATGATTTAACCTTATTTGTAATTACTTGTGATTTTAATTCTCAACCAGCTCAATATTAAAAAAATAAAATTGACAAAGATTATTTAAAAAAAAATCGTAAGGAAAAAAAATCATGTGAAGAGATATTGTAGCAATCCAAAGTGTTTTGTGAGGAAAATTATAACGCTTTCCTCACATGATTAAACTTTATTATCAAGTTACATTCTAACAAGTTCAATATTAAAAAAAAAATCGACAAAAATAATTTTAGAAAAAATTATTACAAACAAAAAACATAAAAGAAACTGGAAAAAAAAACATGTGAGGAAAATCTTTAGCAATCCATAGTGTTTTGCGAGGAAAGCTACAACGTTTTCCCCACATGCTTTAGCCTTACTTATATTTACTTGTAATTGTAATTCTTAACCAGCTCAATATTTAAAAAATAAAATTGACAAAGATAATTTAAAAAAAAAAACAAAAAATACCATGTGTGATAAAACAGTGTAGCAATCCACAGTAATTTGCGAGGAAAGCTACATTACTTTCCTCACATATTGTAATTATAATTCGTAATCAGCTCAATATTAAAAAATAAAATCGACAAAGATAATTTTGAAAAATATTAAAAAAAACTATGTAGAGAAACACTATAGCAATCAACAATGTTTTAAAGAAAAAAATTACAAAACTAAATTCTCAATCAACTGAATATTAAAAAAAATAAAATCAACAAATATAATTTAAAAAAATAAAATAAAAAAATAAAAAAACCATGTAGAAAAACACTGTAGCAATCTACAATATTTTAAAGAAAAAAATTACAAAGCTAAATTTTTAACTAGCTCAATACTAAAAAATGTAAAATTGACAAAGATAATTTCAAAAAAAAAAAATTACTGTAAAAAAAAAGAGAGAAGAGAGTATTGTAGCAATCCATAGTAACATGTGAGGAAAGCTATAGTGCTTCCCCCACATGTTTTAGCTTTGTGTATAGTAAAATAGAAAAATCATGGGGAAAAACATCATAGCAATTTATAATATTTTAAAGGAAAAAAAATTACAAGGCTAAATTTTTAACCAGTTCAATATTAAAAAATAAAATTGACAAAGATAATTTAAAAAAAATTAAGAAAGAGAAAAGCACTATAATAATCCATATTAATATGCGAGTAAAGCTACACTACTTTCCCCACATGTTTTAACTTTATATATAATTGTTTTTTACCTAAAACTATTGGTTTTAACTATATGAAATAAATGATAACAAAGTCAAGTTTAATTAAAAAGAAAAAAATCATATCAAATTTGTAAACCGGAACAACATGAGTTATCCTAACAAATAGATAAAGTATTTTAACCCTGTAAAAAGGCGAAATGCAAAGACATAAATTACAAAACTTAATTTTCAATTACATCAATATTTTAAAAAATAAACAAAAATAATTTTTTTTAAATAATAAAAAATATAAAAAAAGAAGAAAAACTGAAAAAAAAGTGAAAAAAACTACAAAATAACAAAAAAAGAATGTGAATGAACAGTGAATTCCTCACCTTATTACTTAATTTTAGCATTAAGGTAGCCTTTCCACCCATTTCGATGTATTTTTTTATCATAACTTGTTCCTAAAATATGAAAAGCACAGCCCTCACAAATCTACGGGATATTATTTGTAAAATGGCGCGTTGAGCCTAAGCTCAAACAGGCCTACTCCAGGTGAAAGCTATAATAAGCTCACCAGTCACCATGCTACCATAATTATTAAAACCGGTCCAGAGTTAACTTGGTTAGAAGATCAAATTTCAGGTTACATGAATTAACTTGAATTAACTTGAAAAAATATTTAAAAAATTAAAAGATTATTTCAAAAAAAAATAAAATATTATCCCATATTAAAAAAAAAACTATGTTCTCCAAGAAAGTTTCTTATACAACATTAAAAAAAAAAAAAAAGACCTTCTGCCAGTAAAGTTTGTTGGCTGCCATAGGTGGTTTTGAGCTGAGCTGAAAATCGTGTGGCGTTTTATTTTATTCAAAGTAAAATGGTCACAGTTTTTATGGTCCAGGATTAACCTTTTGCCTCCTTTCCATTCCCTCTTTTCAACCTTACGTTAATTCTTTGAAAATGGTCAAGGTTTCATGGTCCAGGAAAATATAAAGTTAAAATAGCATTTTTCCATTAGAGTGCACATCTTAAATTATATATATATATTCACTATTTAAAATATATATTAACTGTTTAGCTCTTTAGTATTTGTTATTGGAGTTGCTCTAAATATGCTTTCAATTCTATATTAAAAAATTATAATTCTTTTTTATTTTTTTATATAAAAAATTTATATGGGTTAGTAACTATCAATAAAAAACTAAAAAGATTGTGTGTATAAAATTAGACTGAATAATAAAAAACCTTTAATTACCCCTTATACGCGAGTCAGTATCTATATTTTCTAAATATTTTGTTTTCTATAGTAATTTAATTTTTGACTCTTAAACTTAAACTTAAATTACTATTTTAGATCCAACCCAAAAATATTTATTCTAGCTCTAAAAAAATTTATGAGGCTTGGTGTTTGTATATTAATATCTTTGTTTGTTTTTTTAATGCAACTAGGTATTTCTGAATTAATTTTTCCTTTTAAAAAAAAAAAATACTTTGAATTGGGAAACACTAAAAATATATATATGTTAGTCTAGGTATTTGTAGTTTAATTTTCTATTTTTTTTTTATTAAAAAAAAGTTTATGCTAGATTGTGCCGAATCACCCGGGTGATTGGCAGTTAAGCCAGGTCTTTCAAAATCAACCACACACCTGGTAGTGTGGTAGCGGTTGCTTTTCAAATAGCTTTTCGTGCCGAAATATATGCCAATGATTTTTTTTATTTTTTTAAAAATTATTTTTGACATCAGCACATCAAAACGATCCAAAAAATACAAATCACACTTAATTTTAACACAAAAAAAAATTAAAATTTGATGAAACACAGGTTGAAACGCAATGCCAAAAGGTGTAGTAGGGTGTAGTACCAGTCTAGTAACTATGCATCATGGTAGTGTTAGGCAAAGAAAGCACTCTTTTTTATGACATCGGGACGCAGGAGGAAGCACTTTCCTCTCTGTTTTTTTTTTTTTTCAATTGTAACAAAAAAAAATAAGTAAATTAAGAGGACGAGTTGTTGTTTCTTAAGTGGTAAGAGAGAGTGAGGGTGAGTCGGTGAAAACGAAGGAGGAAAAGGGCGGAAGATGAGATGTCAGGGGGGAATATCCTTTCGTTTCAAGTGATGGGAGAGCCACAACTCAGCCGAACGTTTCGATATTACCTCCACCTGCCTCCCACTCTCAACCACACATTCTCTCTTTTACTCTCTCCTCTCCTGTGTCTCCCTCCCTCCCTCTCTCTCTCTCACTGTCATGTACATACAAGCAGCTGGAATAATCAGTAGTGCTGTATTTTATTGCTCTCTCTCTCTCACATTCTCAATCCTTCCATTTCTCCTCTTTGCAATAACAATAGACGGTATAATAGAATTCAAGACAAATCCGGTCCTCAACCTTTCTACTTTTTCCAAACGCAAACGCAGATTAATAAATTTATACACACTCTATGTTTGTGTCAGATACTGGGCTGAATATTTCTAAAGAAGATGACGATATTCAAGATCAAGCAGAAAATAGACCCCACCTCACTTCCACCAACAACCACTGCATCAAGAAGAAGAAGAATAAGTTTATGGTGACCAATAAGAAGAAGAAGAAGAAGAAGAAGGAGGATGTTTCTGTCAGAGAAAGTTACAGTACTAGTGATCATCGATTATCCGGTGGTGATGGTGGTGGTGGAGGAAACATTGATTTCAACAAGCCAACCAAAGTGCTCTTCTTTCCATTTAATAACCCCAACAAATTTTTCTATAAAAAAAGCTCCCCTTTTTCTCCATCTCCTTCTTCTTCAAGTACGGCCGCTGTTTCTGGTAATGCCTGTTTTCCAGGTAAGATTAGTAGACCTATTTTCTTTTGTTTTAAGCAGCCCCCTACTTTGGAATCTTCTTCAACATCAGCCACCCTCCAGTCTCAAACAAGCGACCCCAATAATCCTAACTTCACTTTCGACCGGTTGAAATCTTTGATTGAAAACAATGATTTCTTTTCCAAACAATGCAACCCCCACTCTTTATAACATACTTCTACTTTCTGATTCCACCTACCTCATCATTTTATGTTCATCCATCTTGTCACCCAACACCACCCCCACCACTGCTACTACTATGTTTTCATCTTCTTTACCTGCTAGCTTCTAAAAGACTGCAGATTGATCATATGGGTCCACCTCTTTTGTGACACTCTTTTAAAAGCTTTGCTCTTTGATTTCATTCACTGGCAATTCTGCTGTGCCTTGAGAATATATATTAATCTCCATTCATATTCTTGATTTTTCCCTCGAAAGTCCAGAGTATACTCTGCTTGCCATCAACTTGAACAAATTACTATTGCTGAACTCGGTTTTGTCTGCTTCCTACTGCTATGTTAACTGTTTACCTCTTGGATGGAGAATTGGAGTTGGAAGCAGCTCTATGATATATAATATTAAGGTACTTTCTATTGTAGTCACACACACACACACTGCTACTACTATGTTTTCATCTTCTTTACCTGCTAGCTTCTAAAAGACTGCAGATTGATCATATGGGTCCACCTCTTTTGTGACACTCTTTTAAAAGCTTTGCTCTTTGATTTCATTCACTGGCAATTCTGCTGTGCCTTGAGAATATATATTAATCTCCATTCATATTCTTGAGTTTTCCCTCGAAAGTCCAGAGTATACTCTGCTTGCCATCAACTTGAACAAATAACTATTGCTGAACTCGGTTTTGTCTGCTTCCTACTGCTATGTTAACTGTTTACCTCTTGGATTGAGAATTGGAGTTGGAAGCAGCTCTATGATATATAATATTAAGGTACTTTCTATTGTAGCCACACACACACACACACATATATAGAGAGAGAGACAAAACTACATATTGGGAATCTTACACAATTCAATATCAATTGTTTCTCAGGATGCAAATTTCAGGCACAATTATTGGTGAAGGCTAGGGAGCTTCAGAAGGATATTGATATTAAGAGGGCATGGCTTAGAGCATTCTGGTCCTCTGCAATACTGGAAGAGCTTTCCAACATCTTTGGTTTTTTTTTTATTCAATCTCTCTATATACAGTGGCTGAGTCAAGTAGTTTGAGAATTACTTCTTGCTTTTTACAGCACAGTTCCATGATCACTCCTGATCAATGCCTTTGAACTGTTAGGTTGAATGAGTGTTGAGGTCTTTGTACGAGCGATGGAATTTTTGACATGTTGAAATCCTTGATTGAGAAGAATGATTTTTATTCCAAAGGATGCATTATTTTCTAATGTATAGACATGATATTTTTCTTATTTCTTTAAACACAACCACTAAAGTCAAGTAGTTTGAGAGTTATTGTTGTTTCTGTACTGACAGTGCAGTTCCCTGATATTTTTTTTTAAATTAATGTGAGGATTCGAATCAATTTGTTTTGTTTATATGCATTTTGATTAATTCCACTATCTTCAAAATTAATTGTTATAAAAACTATTAATAATCTTGAGAATTTGAATTTATAACTATTAAAAAACAAATTTAAAATCTTATAGTTAAACTATTCCTAGATAATTCCATCTTTGCCATGTGCTTTTAGGTGCATTGGTGTTGAAGGTTTTTAGTATGATTGATGAACTTGAACATGAATTCAACTTTGCCGTATGACTTTTAGGTTCATCTACTGTTTATTTGGATGTAGATTTCATGAACGATTATATGCATAGACTAGGTAAATTCAGAAGTATTCAAGCACATGGTAGATATGGAAAGAGTAATTGTGCCTCTCTTGGATTGTAGATTCTTGGTTTCTGTAATTAGATGTAATGCCGAAACTGCTTTTGTATATATCCTAATTGGTTACAGTAACATTTTCAACTAGCAGCTCTTTTATCCAAGGGAACGAGTTTCTTTCTTGATGACATTCAGCATGAAAGTTGCTGGCTAGCTACCTATACTTGAGCTTAAATCCTAGTGGAAACGAGTAGTGAGGGCCATGTCCTTAAATGATCACATACTCTTTAAGAATCAACATACTTAAAGACGGAAAAATTTACAGGTAAGGTGTGTGTGTGTGTGGAATACCTTGCTAGACACAAGAAATCCTGTTTAGTTAGCAGCGTATGATACAAAATACCTTTGGGTGCATATTTTAAATGCCATTGCTATGAATCTCAAAATGAGAAAATTCCTTCAGATCAATCTTTCTTGTAGTAGCGTGTGCCAACTGCCAACTGGTTTACCCCAATCCTTCTTGTCTGGAATGTAACGTGTAAGACCCCGATAAGGTGTCTGGTGTCTGGCTATCTTTATTAGGGCCAGCCTGGTTTTCATTTCCAGAGTACTGCTTAAGTGCTTTCAATCACACATGTTTTTGTTTTTTCTTTCTCATACGTTTTGTATTTCTCTTTTGCTGGCTGCTTCAGTTATGCTTTCTATTTTCAGTCTGGAGTGTAATGTTTTATGGATTTTGGCATATTTTATGCAATAATGTTTATATTAATGAGCTATCCAGATAAGTCAGCATTTTTCTTCAGATGGATTAATTGTTTCCAATGCCTGAGGCTTGCGCGATTCTCTGCTTGTATTCTTGATCTTCTCAGTAGAGCTACCATCAAGAATTATAGAAAACAATGGTGTCTACAAGTTGAATTTTTTATTAGTATTATTCTCTGAATAGGTAACAATTATATTTTAAAAAAATATAGTAATTTTGTATAAGATTTGATATGGCTCCTATAATTGATTAGATTTACATAATTACTGCCTATACAGATTTGATTTGAATAGACAGTAATCAGATTACAAAATAATATTTGATCTAGTTTCTATAATTAATCAGATTATAGAATTGCAACTCATCATGTCAACAAGAATCTAGTTACGGGGGAATTCAGTAGGATTTAAGCATATGGAAGAAACGACAAGAGTAATTGTGCTTAATCTAAAATGTAAATTTTTGTTTTAAATGGACTTTTGGTGCATACTTCGTGCATACTTCTTGTGCATACTTCTGAATCTAGTGAAGCTTGTTTAGCAGTTTGAATGATACTTGATGATGTTTCAAAAAATTTAATATACTTAAAAATAAAGTTTTTTGAGTGTTTAAATAGTGAGTAATTACGCGTTCACTTTAATTGGTCGATGATAAAAAACCTAACATTTGCAAAACAATCTCTTTTTCATGGGGTTTAGGGACCTTCCACTAATAAAGTCAATGACTTTTGATAAGAAATTGCAATAAATAAGAGAATAAATCTTTTGTTCTAAGAACAAGAGTGTTTGTTCTTAGTTGTGTATGATAAATGCTCGGAAAATAAAAGCATGAATATATTAGAGAATAGAAAAGGTGTGAATCATTTACTTGAGTAGTTCAAATGGTATATATAGTCTTTAAACATTGTCACATTACTTGAATGAAGCGTCATTTTTTTTTATAGCATTAATGAGAAATAAATATCTTTTGCACAATATTAATGAGGGATAGACATCCCTTAAATAATATTAATATTGATAAAAATATGGTAGGCTATTTGAAGACTTATGCATCTAAGGATTTAAAGAAATGATCATTCTTAACTTTTTTATATTTTATCTTAAAATACATGAAAATAACCAAATAAATTCTCGTGACCTAACATGAGACATAAAAAGATTATCAACTTCATATGCAAACCCCTAGATAAATCCATAAGGATTATGAAGTAAAAAGATTAGTTTAGGTGCGCGCAAGCTGACCCGGACACCTACGTTAATCTAAAAAAAAAATATGTTAAGCAAGTAAGTTGAGTATTTACACTAAGAGGAAGATAATAGATTTTGGGAATTTGAAATAAAATGCTTATGTGTTAAGTTAAAAATGTAAATATAAAAAATGATTGAAGAATAAAAAAGTACAGAAACACAAATAAAAACTAAATAAAAGTAACATATCAAGAAAAAAAAATGTTGTTGTATAAGGTTTATTGAATTTTAATATTGTCCGGGTTAAATCTGGCATAAACAGGTGCTGAGATACAAGGAATATTATCTAGAAAACATAAAAGGTATAAAGAAAAGGATGCAGTGGGAATTCGCAAATTATATATATATATAGCAGAAAAAGAATGAAAAATCTTCAATTTTCTTAGCTTGATTAGAGAGAAAACTTTTGAGATTTTTTTAGTTTAAACACTTAGACAATTGAATTAAAATAGGCTAGTGAGAGAATCAATGAAGTAAACAAAGAAGAAAGTTTGAGGAATCTTCATTTGGTTAGCATTTGGAGTTTGTATTATTGTTTGGTAAGTAGTTCTACACTTACATTATCAAGTTTGATGGAAGTTTAAGCCAATTGAATTGGGTTCTTTATTTGGAAATTTAGGGTCATGTTAAATTAGTTGTTAGAAGTGTTAATACATGTGAAAAAGATTATTATTGATATAAAAGTTGACATTCTAAAAAAGAAAACATAGAGAAGAAATGAGGGGAGTGGTAGGCCAAGTATAGAAACAAAAGGAGGGGCGAATTCTTATTTTGCTGTATATGTGTAAAAATTGTAAGAAGTTAAAGTAAAGTGTTATATATTTATATGTGTTGGTTGAAAAGAATTAGATTATATTATCAACTTTGCTTAGCATAATAGAATTTTGTGAGTTATGGTGTTAGAATGAATTGTCACTGAGGAGGAATAAATTAGTGCACTTTGTTTACATGATATATGTAATGAAAGATTTTGAACTTAAAATTGTGATAGAAAAACATTAGAAAGGAAAATAAAAGAAGAAAGGTTATGGCCGATTATGAAAACTATCAAGAAACAAAAATGATTTAGTTGTTTTGAGAAACGGCTAGATCAATTTAAAAAATGGTTGGACCGTTTCTCAAAATGATTAGACCTTTTTGGCCACTGTCTAATTTTGGCCTGATTTTGTTTTGTGGTTTTTTCTTAGTTTTCTTTGGTTCTTTTGGGTTTTTTGAAAGGAGATGAAAATTGTTTAATTAAATTTAGCACAATAAATAGGATTAGAAATTGAAATTAATACAATATATTTTCCAGTACAGGTGAGATTGCAGATACCATACAACAGTAAGGGACAACTAGCAGAGCACAAGCTCCATGTTGGTGCTAGACACCTTAAAACAATTATTTATTTATTTTAAGTTAAGTATGCATATGAAATTCCATTTGATTTATATCTTTAGATATCAAATGATGTGCTGAGCTAGATGCTCTACTTTAGGGACTATCGCCTAGTTTTGGTAAATGCCATGGTTTAGGGATTAGCATTTGATTTAGGTATGTTGAGCTAGATGCCATGTTTAAAGGACTAACATCCGGTTTAGGCATGTTGAGCTAAGTGTTATGATTTAGGGACTAGCAAGCTATTTGGGGCAATGAGATTAGTTACTCTGGATTATTGTTTATTTTTTGTGTCATAACTTATTTCTGAGTTATTCCTCAATTTTTTTTTTTCAAGAATAAAATAAAATAAAGCCTAGCAATATGAAAAAAGCAGGTCGAGGAGGTTTTTAAACATATAGAAAAATCAACTTGTAATTTTGGATGAACTTCGAAGCTTAATTATACCTTATTATACTCGAATGAAGAAATAATGCAGATTCAAGGTTAAATTAAAATGATTATTTGATGAATCTGTGTAAAACTTAAGTCCAAGAACATAATTAATTTTTTTTTATAAGCCAATATGTTTAATCATGAGCCAAATTAAAGTTTAATTATATTTTAAAAAATGATTTGGATCCAATTACAGGATTTAATTAGGTGTAATGACTTAATTATACTTTAAAACGGGTCAAAATAATTTTATTAAGGGTTTAATTGGTGAAACGTTAAGTTTGGAAGCTCAATTTGGGTTTAATTGAGAAGATTGAAATTTTAAGAGATAAAATTTAATTTTTCAAGTCAATTAATTGAAATCAGGGACAAAATCACAAGAAAATTAAAGTTTTGGAGTCAATTGGGGGTTAAATTGAAAAAAATTCATAGCCAAGAACGAATTTGCAAAAAATGTCAAACTATGGGGACCCAATTGATTGAAATCAAGGGTGAAATTGAAGGAAATTGAAAGTTTAATGGTCAATTGAGGGTCAAATTGCATAAATCCAAAACCAAGGACCAAACTGAAAAATACATTGCAATTAGAGGCTGATTTTGAAAATCGACAAAGGTAAAATTGCATTAAATTAGAAGTTTGAAGAAAATTGAAAGTGTAATGGTTAATCGAGGGTTAAATTGCATAAATCCAAAACCAAAGACCAAACTGAAAAATACGTTGCAATTAAAGGCTGGTTTGAAATTCAGCAAAGGCAAAATTACATTAAATTAGAAGTTTGGAGTCAACTAGGGGTGAAATTGAAGGAAATTAAAACTGAATAACCAAATTGAATTTTGGCTAAAATCCCTAATGTAAGGCTAAAACGGTGACATTTGTTTTATAAAAAAACCAAACGATGCATCATTTGGTTATTGCTCATTGTCTTCTTCTTTTTTACCAAAAAACGCTGCCTAGGTGGCTGCTTTTCTGGAGCATTTAATGCTACATATCTCCACAAAATGTGACAATACATGAACCAAAATTATCACCTAACATTTCTTTACAGCCTAATATAGTCCATTCAGGCTAATTAACAACAAAGAGGCTATGACGCTGGCCTAAAGAGGTCAACTTATACAGTCTTTAACTGTCGAATTTAACAGTTCATGATGCTTACTTTGAACCAACGATTGAAATCCTTTCTAGCTAAATCAAGGGTCAAAATTTTTCCCTAATAAAGACAAGATTGCCCTTTTCCACCCTCTACAAATATGGTTGGATTTCATGGTTTAAGCATCAAGAAAATTGGGTCCAAAGTTGGCCAAAATAAGCCCTTCTCAGTTTTTTCCTTCCCAAATAGTTATCTTCCTTCTTACTTTCTCTCCATGTCGTTCCAACCACCAACCAGAGCCACCACCAATTTGTCTGACACCATCTCCACCACACATCACCAGCGCAACCACCAATCGGCCATCCCCGGGTTCGAGATAGCCACCGTGAACTCCTCTGGCTCTTTTACAAGTTTCATCTCCCTCCTCCCAAAATTAACACCGAACACCATTTTTCCTGCCAACGTCTTAAGCCCAAGTCAGATCTCCTCATCACAATAACGACCACCAAGTTAGGTTACTTTCCTCTCCTTCTTCCTCTTCTCCTTCCCCACCTTGTCTTTATCACCCTGAATTCGTTCTGCATACAAGTGCCAAATAATTAACCCATACGTTTGGTCTAACCAGTTTTGGCCTAGCCCGTCCAAAAAAACAGAAGAAGCCATACTTGTTGGGTCACTAGTCTGCCCAACATAATTGGATCCAACCTAGTTTGTTAGGTCGAGCCAAACCCATACAATAATAATAAATTATTATAGTATAGTATAGTATATATTAAAAAATAAAAATTCAAAAATCCTTTTAAAAATTATGATTTTCTCACATGGTTTTCTATCAATTTTGCATAATATCAGACTGTATATTTACATTGTAAGATACAGATCTAGTATCAAATACCCTATTTTCTCAAAAATATTTTTGAAAAATTAAAAAAATCTCAAAACTTTTAAATTAATTTCCCTTTCCAAAAAAAAAAAATTATTTTTTTCATGTATATGGCCAAGTCCTAAAAAGTTTTCCAAGCATATTTCATAAAAAAACAAAAAAAAATGTAACTTTATCATGTTTTTTTTTTAAACGAAAAAAAAAAAGAATATCGTAACCAAATTATGATTATCCTTTAGGATTTGGCCAAAATATCAAAAACTCTTTATCAATCAATTTTTTTAAAGTTTATTTCAGATGGAAGAGTGCAAAGCAACCAGCACACCAATGAACCAAAAGGAAAAGCTAAGCAAGAATGATGGGGCAGATAAAGTTGATGAAGGATACTTTAGAAGCATGATTGGATGTTTAATGTATCTTACAACAACAAGGCCTGATATTCTATTTGCTGTAAGTCTCTTATCTCGTTTTATGCATGGTACTAGTGAATTACATTTAAGAGCAACAAAGAGAATACTGAGGTATGTTAAAAGGACTGTCAGCTACGGGGTCAAATTTAAGAAGTGTCAAAGCTTCAAGTTGTATGGATTTTCAGATAGTGATTGGGCTGGTTCCTTTGATGATATGAGAAACACTTCAGGATATTGTTTTAATCTTGGTTATGGAGTTTTCTCTTGGTGTTCAAAGAAGCAGGAGATTGTAGCACAATCCACGGCTAAAGTAGAATTTATTGCAGCTACAACAACAGTAAACCAAGCTTTATGGCTTCAAAAAATCTTAAATGATTTGTCAATGGAGGAAAGAGAACCAGCAGAGATTTTAGTAGACAATCAAGCTGCTATTGCAATCTCTCATAATCCAGTATTTCATGGGAAGACTAAACACTTCAACATCAAGCTTTATTTTTTATGGGAGGTGCAGAAAAATGGTGATATTAAGTTAATTTATTGCAAGTCTGAAAATCAACTTGCTGACTTATTTACCAAAATTTATTGCAAGTCTGAAGATCAACTTGCTGACTTATTTACCAAACCACTTTCAGTAAGTAGGTTTGAGTATCTAAGGAAAATGTTAGGAGTTTGCACTTAAAGCAAGGAGGAGTGTTGAAGTTTGCTTCAAGATGCTGCGGTCAAAGATCCTGTTTTTAGTTTATATTTTCCTGCAATAATAATAACTTGTCCTAGTCATTAGAAATTTGTTAATCTGTTAGTTTGTTAACAGATCATGTCTTTATTTTAGCATTTTCAGTTGTAATTTGCTTCTATAAATATGTACGAGATTGCTGTCAACAATTAAGTAATTCTGTTTGTAATTCATTCTTAATCAAAGAGTGCAGTATCAATATTATTTTCTCTTCTATTCTCTTGTTCTTCAAACACCTCAAACTCTAGCAACTACAAGAAACACTTTCGTCAGATTTCTTTATTGTTTCACTGTTTTTAATTCAAACACTTTCAGATACCATCTCCAAGTTGTTAACAGAGTTTCATGAATTGCCTATCCTTGTATTGTCTTCTTCCACGTACAAGTCATCGAACCAATTAATTAGTTCCTATGTGTGTGTGTGTTCTTCTATGCACAAGTTAGTGAACAAACTAGTTATGTACATGCAATTTGAGTGAAAGATTAAGAAGAGTTAGATTTTAGCATTGGTATCCTCACTACAATCTAATAACGAAGTAAAACATTTCTGCATTAATTTCTACCTTTGGTATAGACAATTGCTATATGTAAATTGTTCTTTGGCCTAGAAACACAAAAATCTGGGTGCTATGTTGATTACCCCATCATTTTTTACTCAATTCTTCATATCCTTTTAGCTCTAGCTGTCGAATGTCCTTCACAGTTGTCTTTTACTGAATTTGTAGTTTGCTAAAAATTCTATAATAAATTGAACTGATTATATATTATAAATAATTAAAGTATTCTTTAATGATATTTTTTACTTTAGCATTTCTGAGTTCCAACCTTTTCTTTTTACTCTTGACGATAGCCTTTAGTTAGGAAAGGCTCAAAAGGAGGCTCATACGTACGAATAAAAGGGAAAATTCATTGAAGATTGAACTAAAGTGAGCCTAGAGGAGGCCTATAAGTATAGAAAATGAGGTAATGGCCCAAGGGTTAAAGGTGATTTGGGTCCATAATATGCCTGTAAAATTAAAGGTGATAAGACCGAAGTGAGGCCTGTTATTTTATAGGACAGTGGGTTGGAAAGAGGCCCGAAGACTAAATGAGTTGAGCTGAAAAAAGGCTTGGAAGATTAAAGGAAATTAATGAAAGAGGCCAGTAAAATTCAAGATAGTTGGCCTGAAGAGAGCTCCGTTAGATTAAAAGTGATTGGGTAAAAAAAAGACACGTACTATTAAAGGAAATTGAGTCGAAGATAGGCTAGAAAGATTAAAGGTTATGGGGTTGCAATTAGATCCGTAAGATAAGGTAATTGGGATAGAGGCCCTCCATATTAAAGTAAATTAGGCCGAAAAGAGACCTATAAGATTAACAGATATTGGGCTAAAAGAGGCCCGTGCTCCTAAAGGTAACTGGGCCGAAAGTTGCCAGAAGATTAAAGGAACGGGGGCCAGAAAAGAGGCCCGTAAGATTGAAGGTAATTGGGCCAAAATAGGCCCATAAATGGCCCTAATATTAAGGGTCAGAGCTGAAGATAGGGCCATAAGAAAACAAGGAAAGCGCCCTAACATTAAAGGTAAGTGAGCCTAAGTTAGGCCTATAGAAGCAGATAAAGGGAAAAGTGGCCTTAAGATTAAAGGAATGTAGGCCAAAGGGAAGCCTAAAAGTATAAATAAAAGGGATGATGGCCCAAAGATTAAAGGGAAGAGGGTTGAAGGTGGGCTTATGAGTACGAATAAAAGGGGAAATGGCCCAAGATTAAAGGTAAATGGCCCGATGAGAGGCCTATAAGTACTAGAAACTGGCCTAAAAAGCTCAGCTGTGTGGGCCAAATGAAGGACCATAAGTCTGGATAAAAAGGTGGAATGGCCCAAAGGTTAAAGGGAATTGGACCAAATAAAGGCCCATGTGTACTCTTCTGTTTTCGAAGTGCTAGAGGAGTGGGCGGGAAAGAGAAGCAAGAGAACACCTTCGACTCATTATTCTCTACAATTACTAGTATCAGTCTCAGTAAAGCTTTCTCTCTCGGTGCCATTAAAGTCAATTGAGTCAACTCAGTAATGGGTATCAAGGTGAGTAAGTGAGCGAGTTCAATACAAATCTTTATCTTTTCTCTTCTTGCAGTAATTTGTCATATTGATGAGAAATTAGGGTTTTTTTATTATTATTATTTCAGGAGTTAATTTGATGGATTGAAAAGTAGGGTTTAACAAAGTTGTTGGTGGACAATGCACCAAAAGCTAAGAAAGAGCAGAAATTCAAGAGCTACTTCAGCCGCAAGATTGCTATCGATGCCGGCATGAGCATTTACCAGTTCCTTGTCTATCTCTCTTTCTTATTAATTAAATATCCCCCCCTTTTGAAGTTTTTTATTTAGTTTATTATGTAAAATGAAAAAGGAAGAATCTTGATTTGATTTGGATTTAAAAAAAAAAAAAAAAGGTAATCTGAAAGACAGTACTGTATGTGTTTGTGCATTGCAGAGTGTAATCGGAAGAAGTGGAACTGAAATGCTGACTAACAAGGCTGGTGAAATCACCAAGTTGGATGCAGACTAATAATATCTTTGCTACCTCCTTTCTTTTAGTGTTTTTTTTACCTGTATATGTATATAAAATGGAATTACTTGTATTTGATTGCCATTGTTTTTTTTTTTCTGGTGATTTATTTCGCAGTTATTTGCAAGGGATGTTTAATCACCCGAAGTTTAGTTCAATTTGGTTTATTTTAAGAAACGAGCCTTTAAACATGTTGAGTATAGATGATTCTTTAAAAGCTCAGCATGCATGTTTTCTTATTTACAGCTAACATTATTGTAGAAGATGGGGCTTTTGTATATCATTTTGTTCACTATTGTAATTGGCATCCCAGTCCTCTTTGTGAAGTTCTTTTGTCATCCGTTTCATTTGCATGTACAAAAAACGCACCCTTGGGAAATATATTATTTAAAAGATGCAAATATTGAACTTACCCCATATCCAACGATGAATATGTCCATAGGAGATCACAGTTTCCAGAGACCACTGATTATAACATAGGCATGTCATTAGTTCCATTAGGAAAAAAAAAAACTCTGAATATCCGACGTAAATCATACCAAGACATATCCCTAGCTGTATAATTATTCTGGGCATATCTAACTGCAAGAACATTGTATCATAAGAAACTGGAAATCCAGGATGCAATGGAATTGATTGATTAAAGTTATTCCACACTTAAATTCAACAACAATCTTCTATATCCGGGATCTTAACATATAGAAAGTGAAATCTCAACAGAAGAATCTAATCCAATTCCCTCATACAAGTCTACAACAAAAAATACCTAATCACAAGTTAAACAATATCTATAGTAGAAAACATATATATATGAATTAAAATCAATTGCGAGGCAAGGGCATTGAAGCTTATAATAAGACCAGCAATATAAATTGGGGCATATACCAAATAAACAAGGTATATGCTAGAGGAATACTTATCCTTCTGGACACTTCTCTCCTAGACAACACAAACAAAATTATGAACTGGAAGGAAAAAAAAAAAGAACGAAATCCCTCAAAGCATAGCAATAAGTCGATAGCAGATACTGGAATAGGTAGGCTCATGCTAAACAAGAGATTAACCTGCAAGGACCGGTAGCATGTTTTTCCAGACTTACAAGTGTGGCAGCGTTGAATGTGCTTCTGAGATCACCGTAAGTAAAATACATATATTAAGAAAAAATATATATACTCTTTGTTGGCATGCATGAAAATATAATTTCAAATGTACTAGTGTATTTGTAAGAACTTGAGAAAAACTAGGCGACACATATTGATCAACTTTTTTAGATATAATTTCAGATAGAGAGCAAACTTTCCTACTAAATATGCAAAAAGAAAAAAAAAAAAGAACGTAGCATATCTGTTATTAGTTTACCTGTTGATCAAAAAGAGAATCCTGATGTGCCCAATGATAATCGTATCCAAAGCTGATCATTCGCAAAATAACCGTGAAAAACAGAATTTTCTAAGTGGAACCAATCATACCAAATTATTTTTTTCTGACTTGCATATTAAGCCTCTAAGAATATATGCAGTAATAAAATCTAGAAAGGTAAAATGAGTTAAAGAAAATACCAAAATTAAAGCAAATGTGCCATCTAAAAGTGCCACGATAGTTGTCCAAATATGACCATTGTTGCCTAGATGATAATAAAAGAAGACAAATTCGATAAGTGAAAGTAGTATAATGTCGAATTTGAAACAATTAATCAACTATGTAAAGCAATAGCTAAGACGTAACCTTAGCTAAATGAAGATAATAATTGAGAGGATAAATAGGATGCTAGAAGAGCAAAGATAGAGAAGGTTAGTGTAACAGAAGGAGACAAGAAATCAATCAAGCAATTGAGTAGTAGTGTTGTTGAAGATCACCATGCTCCATAAAGATAAGAGAGGTAGGCCAAAGAAATGAAGAGCCACAGAAAGTACATACCTCTACCTTTCAAAGAAAAAAGGGTCCTTAAAGAATTGGCAAGTAGTGGGAAAAGTCCAAAAATAAGAGTAAGAATAAGCAAATTAGCACGGAAGTTTCTCCATTGAGCATCACTAACATCTTGTGATTAAAGATTGAAGCTTTAGCAATTGAAAGACATAAAAATATGAAAAGGAAGAAAACCCAGAGAAGAAAAGTTGAAAAAGAAAGGAAAAATGTTACATTGAGACGAGGAGGGAGAAGTCATCTAGGGCGTAAAGCATAAAGCTTTGATTCATGATCTGTTTCTGTTTTATAAAGTAAATTTCAGAAGAACAGAATAACCAAAGAGAAAGAAAGAGACTTTGAGAGATGGAGATGGTAAAGATAAGGAAAACAGTACCAAGAGAGAGTTGGAGAGATCAATGGATGATGAAAGCGTAGAAAACAATGGCATAGAAAACCAGAAAGATGAGTTCTTTTCGCTTCCAATTCTTGTCCTTATCCTCCTCCTCCATCTTCATTACTGATGACATTATTTATAGTATAAGTAATATTAATATAGTGAATTAAACTGGTATCAACACCAACTCATTGGTTTACTTCCTTGCTTCTGCAAACTTCAAACTGCATCAATCACCTTCTCTAGTTGTTTTGGTTGCTTAGAATTGAGGCTTTTTTAATGGCCCAAAATAGCATCATAAGACCATCCTATACAAAGCCCGATTAGGCAAACTCAGCAGCTAGCATGGGCCACTTCCAACAATCTCCAAATTTCATTTTACATCAAACATTCATCTCAACATTTTGAAGTTTTCTTTCTATAGAAATATTCAACATTTTTAGAAACATATACAAAGTATGTTGAATCAAACAGAGTAGAGAATGAATTGCCTTCCTTCTTTGCAAGAGCCTAAAATCCTAACATTCTGCAATTTCAATCTACAACATCACTATATATAGTAAGTACAATGTCAAACTGAAAATGCTCTTTAATTTTTCTTTGGATGCTACTCAGTCAGGCCAGAGTTGAGTTTTGTAGTACTTTTCTTGCGCCTACTATTTGGTAAATGGGAAATTAAGCATGGTCACTTATCACTGTGAAATCAAGAATTTCATTTCTTAGTAGATAATTAACAACTAGGTTAGTTGTTTAACTTTATTCTATTTTATTACTTTTAAATTTATTTATGACTCAACACTTAATAGAATGTAATATTTTTGAAAAAAACTTTTGCTTTACAGTAAAAGATAAAACAATGAAATCCCCTACATGCCAATAATTAACAACAACAAGGTTGGTGGAAAAGAAAGTATCCAGCAGAAATTCCTCGTGGGAGTTGGTTTTGTAGTGGCATTAAGTTGACAACTAGAGTAATTTTCCAAGCAGCAATTGGATAAGGAGAAAGAGGGAGTATCCTATAAGGAAAAGAAGAAGGAAAGTCCAGGTCTTGTTGATGATATCCTAAAAATCCAATTAGTCTGGGAATAGAGTTCTTGGGTTGAACAATCGATTAATTAATTGGTCTTAACAATTTCCTTCATTCTCCTTAGTCAAGGTAATTGATAGCTTATACTTGGTTCTTAGTTAGCCCAAGTTGCTCGTGACTAGTACTTGCAAAAGGTTCCTTTTGGTGGAGGCGGGGACTATCAGATGCTTAAATAAGTATATTTTTAAAGAGAGAAAATACAAGAATATTCTAGAGAAAGATGCTCCAAAAATTTATATGCAGCAGAGAATGAATATCATGAATCTTTGTTCTAAAGGTCTCATGGTGCATTTATAGTCCATGAGTCTTGTTCTTTTATGAAAAGGAGAGCTCACAACGTAATTATGCTGATAGCATTTAATTAGGGATAAATATCCCTTACACCTGTATTAATGTTTGATGAGAATATGATGGGTCCTTGGAGGATGTTTATACACCCAAAAAGATGGTAGAGAGATTAGAGTTTAAGATGTCAAAATTAGCTTCTATGGAAGCCGAGTTCTTTCCTAAGGTCGGACCTAAAAAAGGATGGCCGTTGTCTTAGACTTTACTAATTTCCAAGTCCAAGTCTTTTGGGTCCGACATGTTTGCTAGACCCACGTTACCTTGGACTTGGCTAACTGCCGAGTCTAAGTGAATTGTGTCTGGCTTGGTTGACTGCCAAGTCTAGGTGCTGGGCTTAGTACACTACCAAGCCCAAAAAGTATCTGGGTTTGGCACACTATTAAGCCCCCATTTAAGGTATGCTTATTTTCTTGGACATGCCTAAGAGAGGAGGGTTATAAGGGTTTTTTAAACTCTTTAAAAATAGGTTTATTAGTAGCCCTTAAAGTCTTTGTGATATTGATACGCAAATACTTGTAAAAATACTTAGTTGTTATGATAAGTTCATTGAATTTTCATTATGTGGAAAAAAGGTGGAAACCTTAGATGATATACTAGGTAGCTCGTGTAGAGGGGCATGAAGCAAGTTATAATTCGAATCCTTGTAAGGTAAGAGAAAAACATGGGAAAATGGCCTAAACTTAGAAATATTTCTAAGTAGCCTTGGGGAACCCATCATAGTAAATCAAATTGCTTTGAAGGAATTTCTATCTTCAAACAAATCAAGAGTTGATCCTATACCTAGAGAATTTCTAAATGGCTAGTGGGAAGCCAAAAGGGTGAATCTATACTTAAAAATTTCTAAGTGATTATATGTTCTTTGAAGAGTAGGAGCTATGAGCTTTCCCATCATTGCCATAGGGCTTAAAAGCATCCCTTTAAAGTGGTGTATATAATATTAGGAAAATCATATTCATTTATTGAAAAGTGGTGCTTATAGCACTGGAGAAATTACATCCATCCATTAGAGAGTGGTGGAGTTATCGTCCTAAGAGAACACCCAAAGAAAATAAAAACGTCATTTTGAATAAGCTATTTATATTTAAGAAACTTACACTTTATCAATGATTATTTATCCTGAGGTGATCTGAGTGACATGTATGAGAGAGGCTTTTCAGGTAACCTGATTACTTCACTTGGAAAATCATTGATGTTGGTTGTTCTTATAAAAACAAAGAGGTCCATGTTGAAGTAAACTAGCCTCTTCAACTCGTATTTGATTTTTCATGAATCGCTTTACTTTGGCCAAGTTTTTATATGATAAAAGATAAAGTTTTCTTTAGAAGGCATGTTCCTTTACTCTTATTAAGGCTTTCATGGCTATTGGCTCAATCAATTCTTCCACCTCGAGCATCTTCATGTTAAATCTCCTTAAATATACCCGTGTAGACTCGTCCTCTTATTGAGTAACACTGAAAGCACTGTGGAAGTTTTCTTGACGGGTATGCTAGTGCTAAAACATGTCACTAGCTTCGTATATAGGTCACTAAAACCTTTAATAAAGTTTGGTTCCAAGTTGTTATAACAAGCACGTGCAGATCCTATAAAGGTTGAAGGGAATATCTTGCACCTTGAGTTATAGTCTTAGATGATCAACTCCAAGCTACTGTGCACATTTTGCACATGCTCTCTTGAGTCGGCCAAGTTGTCATAATTGTCTAAACTCATATTCATAGAAAAGTAGTCTTTAAGGAGTTGAGTTTTCAATATGTGTTTGGATAAAGGAGAAACCCTCTACTAATAGGGACTATAAACATTCCCCTAGGTATGCTTATTTTTTTAGGCGTGCTCGGTCACAAACTGTTTCTTTGCTCTTTATTTGTTGAGCTCTTGAGATCCCAAAGGGCTTGGCATAAAATGACAATTACGATGACTAATGTCCATCCCATAGTAACTAAGAGGAGTACGTTTGGAGTGTTTGCTATATGCATGAGTGTAATAATGACGTGAGTGATCCCTTAAGGAACGTTCATGAACATCTTTTGTCTAGTCTCCTCTAAGTAATGTAATTATCTACGAGCTCTTAGTATAGCTGATGTCCCTGGTGTTAAGACATTGTGTGTTATTGAGGTTGTTAAGACTTGATGGGTTGACAAGGTCTAATTTTACCCTCGGGTTGTCAACACAACTTGAGTGGGGAGTTGCACCTAACTAGTGAGTTGATAAAGCTCATACTGGGTAGGAGTGTCCACGACAACAAGTTGATTTGTCCCGCTTCCTCTCCCTGGAAGGCAATCATTATGAGCCATGAAATACCCTAAAAATGCTAAAAACAAGTTTTATAAAGAAACAAATGGCTTTTCTATTATATCTCATAAACAACACTACTAATTATGTTCTAAAAATCCAACTAGCCAAGGAATAGGGCTCTCGGGTTGGACAATTGATTAATCAATTGGTCATAGTAATCTTCTCCATTCTCCCTAGCCAAGGTAATTGATAGCTTATAATTGGTCCTTGGTAAACCAAAATTGCTCGTGACTAGTACCTATAAAAAGTCCTCTTTAATAAAGGTGGGGACTCTTCGATGCTTATATAAGTATCTTTTTAAAGAGAGAAAATACAAGAATATTCTAAAGAGATGCTTTGAAAATATATATGTAGTAGAGAATGAAGATCATGAACCTTTGTTCTAAAAGGTCTCATGATGTATTTATAATTTATGAGTGTTGTCCTTTTATGAAGAAGAGAGCTTGTAGTGTAATTACCCTGATAACATTTAATGAGGAATAAATATCCCTTATATTTGTATTAATGTTTGATAGGAATATGATGGGTTTTTGAAGGACTTTTATACACATAAAAAGGTGATAAAGAGATTAGAGTTTAAGACGTCAAACTTAGCTAAGCTTATAGAAGTTGAGTTCTTCCCCGAGGTTAGACTCAATGGAGGATGATTATTTTTTTAGGTGTGCCTAAAGGAAAATGGTTGTTGTCTTAGACTTGACTAATTGTGAAGTCCAAGTGTCTTGGATCTGATATGTTTGCAAAACCTCTATTGTCTTGGACTTAATGGAATTTCAAGTCCAAGTGTCTTGGGTTTAGCATGTTTGCTAGACTCGCGTTACCTTGGACTTGGTTGACTGTTAAGTTAAAATGTCAGGCTTGGTACACTATCAAACCTAAAAAAATCTAGGTGTGGCTGGCGAAAAACCTAGCGTGCCCGAGGCTTGATATACTATTATACCCTCGAGTGGTTAGCCTTGATATACTGCTAAGCCTCTATCTGAGACATGCTAATTTCCTTGAGCTTGCCTAAGGAAGAAGGATTTTGAAGGTTTTTTAAACTCGTTCAAAATAAATTTATCATTGGTGTAATATAAAAACAACTCAAACTAGACAGATTTGATTCTTAACTTGGGTTTTGAGTTATTATTCGAGTAAATATCATTACATTATATTAGGATATCTTTTTTTGTGATTTTCCAGCAAGTAGATTAGGCTAGGAATTAAGGTTATATTAATAAAATATCAATTACATTTCACGAATTTTTCTGAACAATGTTTCTTTTTGTTTTCTTGAGTTTCCATCACCTTGGCTATATCATACCACATTTTAATGTGATTTTTTTCTATGGTAAAGAAACATCTTTGGATCAATTTATACATCAATTGAAATAAAGATCTCTATAAAAAATAATATAAGAGACCGAGTCAATACATGAACATTGAAAAATTGACCGAAGAAATATGGAAGCACGCGTAGACTGTAGGGGCAGGAGAGATGACGATGGCCCGTTAATTATCAACTAGTTTTAACACAACTACAAAATTTATTGCCTTGTTTTCGGTGTATGTTTAGCTAGTTTTTGCGGTTGTAATTAATTGTGTTTAAAAAATACTATAAATTATAAGTTTTTTTTTTCTTCTCAAAATCAATTTTTTTTATTATAATTTAAAATAAATTGAAAATAATTTTTGAAATTATATTCAATATAAAGATATATCGTACCACATCTTTACCGAATGGAATATTTAAGGCAACTTTGGTACCTACCAATCATGCAGCAGCCACTCTAAATACATTTGTCCACCTTTCTCTCCTATTCATCCATCTTTTCCCTAATTCAGACACCCTCCCCCCTTTTCTCTTATATTAACTAGTTGTTTTTCAACCCAAAAAAAAACTAGTTGTTTTCCTTTAATAGTTTTCGCCAGAGCCTAGGAACTTAGAAAGCTAGCGCCTAGCATCTGCAGCAGCAGCCATGGCAGCTAATAAGGTGGCCTACCTCTCCCTTCTTTATATGACTCTTGGTTTGGTACTAGTGGCCACCGTTTCTGCTGATCCTGACCTGCTTCAAGATGTTTGCGTTGCTGATCTTTCTTCTGGTATTTCTTCTTCCACTATTGTTTTTAATTTCCTTTTGATCTTAGTTAATTATATACATGATTGGTATAGGGTAGGAGAGTTGACTTGCCCAGCCTTTTCCTCTGTTCCTTCCCAACACAATTTCTTCATCTTTCTTGGATCTCACCTTTTTGTCTTTGATTCTGTTTTATTTTCAATACATTTTCCTGCTTATGTGCGATTGTTACTAGTTTGATAATTTGTGACATGAGATGCTTGTATAATTAAACAGGTGTGAAGGTGAATGGATTCACCTGCAAGGAAAACATATCGGCAGAGGACTTCTTCTTTGCCGGTTTGGCTAAACCAGGTCTCACCAACAACACATTCGGCTCCTTGGTCACCGCTGCCAATGTTCAAAAGATCCCAGGACTCAACACCTTGGGGGTATCCATGTCCCGCATTGACTACGCCCCCGGTGGCTTGAACCCACCCCACACACATCCACGTGCCACTGAGATGGTCTTTGTCCTTGAAGGCCAACTGGACGTGGGGTTCATTACCACTGCTAACGTTTTGATATCAAAGACCATCAAGGTGGGCGAGACATTTGTTTTCCCCAAAGGCTTGGTTCATTTCCAGAAGAACAACGGTCGAGTCTCAGCTGCAGTGATTGCTGCATTCAATAGCCAGTTGCCAGGAACTCAGTCAATTGCAGCCACATTGTTTGCAGCCCAACCACCCGTGCCTGACCATGTCTTGACCAAGGCTTTCCAGGTTGGTACCAAGGAGGTCCGAAAGATCAAGTCCAGGTTTGCACCTAAGAAGTAGATGATTGGTTGACTGTATAAAAACACAAGTACGTACGCTAGGTTTTGATTATAAATTAATAAATCTTACAGCTGTGCCTAGCTGGGGGTTTTTGATTGTTATTCTTCCTGTAACAGTTTTTTTAAGGGAGAAATTTGTGTTTGATGGATCATCTAGGAGATTAAATGGTTATTCGACATGTAATCTTCTACAGACCGTTCTTCCACTGAATAAAATATCAAAGCATCAATTTGTTGTTTTAGCCAATTATATATATACATAATGTAATAAAACCACGCTTGAC
Source organism: Populus alba (assembly GCF_005239225.2). NCBI lineage: Eukaryota > Viridiplantae > Streptophyta > Magnoliopsida > Malpighiales > Salicaceae > Populus > Populus alba. The sequence goes on from NC_133288.1 coordinate 73,224, forward strand.
AGAGACTATATGTATTTCTCAGATAGATGTATGAAATGCATTAAATTAGACAAGCAGCATGTTTTACGAAGTCAGCTACGGAGGAAGACTTTCTACCTCAATGCCTTAGCCAGCTAACCCACCAATTCACTTGACAATAGTTCAATCACTTGATTTTGTTTGTCCAGTGCGTCCATTTCGAGAATAGTTCCATCGAGTTTGAAGACTTGTCTTTTTATTAGTGTTCTGGACTGGATAGATGCCGTAAAAACACACGATTATATGTTTGAAAAACAAGTTCTCTCCATCTTCACCTCCTCCTCACATTACCCTTCTAATAAATGTATTTTGTCATCACATTAGCCATCTACATGTGGATGTGCGCTGGGGACATGCCATAAGCAGGGAAGGGAAAACTGAAAAGGAACTCGCCCACGCTCGAGAAAGTCAAAACACATTCAAGTAATTGGGATGGTGATGACTTCATATTTTTAATTAAATCCCACCATTCGCTTTACATTTACCCAATATAAAATAATCACTCGTTAACATACTAGTAAGTGCAGATCATGATAATGCGTAACTAATAAAAAACGTTGATGACAATCAGAAACAACAATTGAGTATGGTCCATTTATTAACAAATCATGAATTTCACCTAATTCTTTTTATATTATTATTTAGCAATGCAGAGAGTTCAAGTTCTACTCGGAAAATAAATAAATCCGGACCATCCTCTCCTTCCATGTTAATGGCACTCTTGCTTGTTGCTTCTAAAAGTACAATTAATCATGGATTAACAGAACTGCCTCAATGACTTAATCCATAAGAAAAACCTTCCTGTCTCATCTCATCATCTTTAAATGCACTAGTAGTAAGTTTCTTGTCTTGTTTATCTTACCTGAAAATGACAACAACAGTGATTCTAGTAGGTGCACTCATCTTATTAAAGAAAAGGAGTTGCACATGTGATAGCCATCATCACGCCAAAGTGGGTAATTTTGGCATAACGGGACAGACAATCAAGGCAATAATAATGGTGACTTAATTAGAACCCACTATACAAATGCTTGTCACTTGATCAGTGCTATCATAAAGTTCCAATTTCAAGCAAGGAAAGATGGAACAATCCAAGTTGTCGCTGTCCTAGATCCCCAGGACAAGGAATCAAGAACTAAAACTTCACGTCTGGAAAGTTGGGTGCTCATTATAGACCTAATCGCATCTGTATACGAGGAACAGTTAAAATGACCAAGGAAGCTAAATTCAATACGAGGAACCACAGGAAAATGTCGTTTATCATAGCCACATTCACCTAGTTAAAAAAGCCAAATCCCATCAGGATCTATACTGCTACTGGATTCAACAAGAACATCTTTATCTGAAACTTGGAAATTTACCAAAACCACATTAACTAGTTGAAAAGGCACCATTCAATTCGTAAAACATCTATAGCAAGGTAAATTAGTGAAGTATCACATCAAAAACTTCAGAACAAATGTATGTAAAAGGAAGAGAGTCAAAGACTCCAAATCTCATCTTACATAGTTTTAGGAAAAATGTTCAACTCCAGAACACCAGAAAGTATGCTAGTCAAATATGAAGGTCTACTTCAATGAGGTTGCTTGTCGGCCATCTGGAATTGCAAACAGAACTATGGGCTTCGAAGGTCTGACAAAAGGAACATCACATCTAAAGTAGCCCTTCCTCTCCAACTGCAATATCTCTCCACGCTTCAAATTTCGCATGTTTGAATCCCCAAGAGCTGCAGTCTCCTTCTTGGTAAATGGGTTAAGCACATCTTGAAAACTTTCTCCCTCCTCCAGCTGCATCAACAAATACAAGCGCCGACCAACAATTAAAATTTTACATAGCAGCCACTCAGTATGGTTACAATTCTGCTCTCAAAATCTATGACAAGTATAATGTATTATGCAAAACATCATGCCACACAACTATAATGTCTAACTAGATTCTTTTACCATCTACTCCTACCCAGCTTCATCACCACCAAAAGCCCCCCACACAACTATAATGTCTAATTTAGACTGAATATAAACTGATTCCAATGTGAAGGAGTCCATTACAAGGGTCCATCCCCCATTATATTCATTTTGTGTGCTACTTATACATTCAACCATAAACAAAATGCTCAATTAAATAGATGCATCAAATGGAGTTACCCATTTCAAAGTTTCTTATGTATTCATTCTACTCTCTTAACGCACACACCCACAAAGGGGTCTCAAAACTTGACATTTTAAATGCATTATAGGTACCGGAATAAATCAACCACTGAAACTCTACATTCACACAATTAGAGAAAAAAACAGCTCAAATAAACAATAATGCCAAGATAGTTTTTACGAAAAACAGTAATATAAATTTGAATAGTAGATGGTCAACATTCTTCAAGCTGGTTTGAAAAAGAATTTAATCCCAAGTACACATCAAGAAGTCATTCAGTCAAAACTACAGTGACATGAGAAAAAATAACTCAAGGCTTATGAAATGATCACCCCATCTATAGGGACAAATATAAGTAGCCATTAGAAGTACAGTATTTCAGGGGCCAAAAAAGTAACAAAAAAGTTAAGAGGATAAAAAATGAACAAACTCACTCAGAAATCAATAGAAAGCAGAGAATAATAAACCACCCAGCCTCAATAACTAAGGTTCTCAAAGTAGAAAAGTTTTAAACATACACAATTGTATTCTTTTAAAAAGGAACAAAACAAAAACTTCCAAAGTCCATAAATGAAGAATTACCTTTTTCTTTGTGATTAGATAGTCAAAGTCCACAAGAGTGAGGTTAACTAATTCACTTGTATCTGGTAGCCAGGTGAGCTTCAACTTTGTGGTCTTGACAGATCCTTCGAGATGCAAGACCCCACTCAAGCGTGTGACCTTTCCATTCTGGTCCTTCTCAATTTCCTTCACTATGGCATTTCCCCAATCCATTAAGGTTATTTCTTCATTTACAGAGATCAACTCTGCATCTGCATGGTCTATCCATATCCTATTTGTGTATGTTGTGGCCTTCTCTCCAGCACCCTCATGTTTCTTGTGCCTTGGAATGATTCGAACAAATGGTTGCTTGGGACCGTCAGTCAAGGTTAATGGCACCCTAAGTTCTTCAATGACAGCAGTATGCCTGGGACACACAGGATCGATAATTTTCTTATTAATTGTCCAGAGTTTGTCCCATTCCATGAGATTAAGATTTTTTGATGCCCCCTGAAACGAAATAGAATTAGAATTAAAACTTTAAGAAGATAAAGGGTGAATGCACAAAATAACCTAAGAGAATAAATCAATGGACATATGCTTGCATATGTGGAACTAAATAAGGAATATTGTGATGCACAAAAGTGATGAACCTGAACTTGCCATCCTAAGCTGCCTTTTAACCAAAGAATTCAAACAAATGTCACATGAATGAAATTAAGTTCTTTGGTATAATTGGGAAAAGAAGAAGGAAAGAATTCACATGTTACGGGAACAACACAAAGTTCTTCAAGGTCCTCAAGCATGTTTTTCACTGTATATTCTTCGAGTAGAATGTAAGTTTTTCATCAAATCTGTATACAGCATCTCATATGGACTATCCAAACAACATCAGAATAGAAAGATGTAAAGACATGGATGCATGTTAGCTTACCTGTTCAAGGATGAATTGCACCAATGCCTCTACTTTCAAACCTCTGCGAACAATTCCCTGTACAGTTGGAAATCGAGCATCATCCCATCCATCCACCTTTCCATTTTCAACAAACCAACGAAGATGACGCTTGCTGAGAATTGTGTAGACCATATTCAACCGGCTAAATTCATAAAGGTGAACCTTTCGCAGTCCCATATCTGCTTGAATCCTATCATATTGAGCATTTCGATCATGATACTCACTCGATCGGAGTGCATGAGTTATACCTTCTACAGAATCAACAAATGGACATGCAAAATCATATGTCGGGTATATCTTGTATTTGGACCCAATTCGATGGTGAGGAACAGGATTGCAACGATAGTAGACTGGATCTCGAAGAGACTTGTTTGGGTCTTGCATGTCTAACTTCCCACGGACACAGCATTGTAATCCTCTCTCTGATCCTGCAATCATTTCCTTCCACAGTTTCAGATTCTCCACTACACTGTTGCTCCTACATTTTGATTCAATGCCATCCATTCTTTCTTTCTGCATTTGCTCACGTGGTGTATCATCAACATAAGCTTTACCCTGGTGGATCAAATTTTCAGCCATTTCCATAAGCTGGGGAAAGTAATCAGATGTATGTGTGATGGTTTCATATTTGATACCCAATGTCTCAATATCTTTTAAAAGATTGTCAACAAATTCATTGCTTTCCTTTGATGGATTTGTATCATCGAAGCGAACTATCATTCGACCTTGGTACCTTTGAGCAAAATACTGGTTGAGTAGAGCTGCTTTTGAGTGCCCGATGTGAAGATAGCCACTAGGTTCAGGAGCAAATCGCAGACACACCTTTCCAATTTCTGCTTCTGGAAGATCTACTTCAGATGAAGGTTTGCTGCTTGCTTTTCCCTTTTCTGGGTTATCCCCACTGACAACCTGTTGCCCTTTTGGTTTAGCTGCTGCAGGCTTTACTGAGCCCTTTTTGCCAACATATGTTGACATGACTTCATTCAAAGCTTCGCTATATTCATCAAATATTGAATTGAACCAGCGTACCATATTTGGGAACTTCTTAGACTTCCTACAGCTCTCCCATCTCAGCCCAGTTCCTGCAAAGCATGACATGTCAGATGCATATCGAGAAGGATTTAAGAAGAAAAAAATGAATGCTTTAAAAACAAAATGAAATAGATAGGAACAATCTATCAACGCACATAATACTACCAGTCTATTTTGCTAAATGAAATGCTGTAGTTGATGCAAATCAAGAAAGATAGCAGCCAAGCCCTTAATTTTAATATTCTGGGACTCTAAGCATAAATGCAGTAATAAAAATCAATCGGTAAGAACAGACCAGGTCAAAAATTCAGCTCAACAACGAGATTGTTAAACCCTAAACAATAAAACAATAATAATAAGGCCAACAATTAAGGGATTTTCTTTTCATTGAAATTCGACACCCACTAGCGAATAAATGCTGTAAAGTAAACAATAGAAAGGAATCGGAAGCTTTACCTGCAAGACCGGACCAGATCGCAATGTCTGCAATAGACATACAGTAGCCCACGAGAAAAGTACGAGTTTGCAGATAATTGTCAATATAGTTGCAGGCATTCTCGAATTCAGAGCCTACAGACAAGACAGGGGTGTATTCGAGCCACTGATCAATCTGAAAAATAGAAAGGCAAACTTCGTTGTGAAAAATTTAAGAAGCAAAACTAGATAAGAAAAAGCAAGAGTGGGGAAGAGAATGAAAAACCTGGCTAGATTCAAATGGGTCCTGCCCATATAGATTGGCAACGCGGCCAATGTATCGAAGAAGCACATAGGTTCCTTGCAATTTCAGCCTACCATACATGCATACATACATGAGAAGTTGAGAATGTCAGGTGAACAGACACAGAGCTAAGCCCAATATATATAACATTTATTAAAGGAAAGATTTAAGAAAAGAATAAAAAATTTAGAAAAGATGGAAAAAAGAGAAGGGTACCCATTAGAGAAGAGGAAAGTAGGAAGAGAAGCAGAAGCAGAAGCATTTGTAACAGTGGAGGGAGGAGGAAGAGTGAGAGACGCAACCTTGGCGGCTGCGATGACAGACAATGGAGGAGTACTATCGGCTCCAAAACAAAAGTCTTTTATCTCCATCTCCAATAATAAACCCTAATTTCAAATCAAATATACAAACTGCAGCGAGCGACAGGCAGAGAGAGAGAGAGAGATGAGGAGGAGGAAAAAAGATGCAGCCGAGCAGAGGGAGCAGCCAGTAAAAGGTCCAAACGCTAACGCGTTCAAGAATGATCCTTATAGAGCTGTTTATTGACTTTTGGGCCCACCCTTTCCTAATAAAACAACTTTTTTCAAATTATATCCATAAAAATTATTACAATACCAAACACATTCAAATTATAATTCCAAGTTACTTATGATTTTAGTTCTCCCAGACATCGGACTCTTTCAGCCTTGATACCGATTAAGGTTGTGATATAAAAAAATTTGTTGTACAAAAAATATTTTTGATTGAGGTTAATTTAGTATTTATATATATTTAATTAAATTTATAGTTAAAATTAAAATTGAAAAAAAATAATTTAATGTATTTGGTTAAAAGAATATTTTTTAAATTAAGATTATAAAATAATTAATATATATATATATTAATATTTATGGCTTTTAATTTAAAATATTGTAAATTTAACTACTATTATTACATCATGAAATAAATAATACTGATATCAAATATTTTTTATTGTTCCATTAAATGATCTATAATTTCATCATGCGTGAAATCTATCCAAGAAAGACTACAGCTTTCTTGATTTTTTTAAGCGCACAACAACATCAAGTAAAAATATTATCAAGAACAAAATTAGGATTGCGATCAAATTTGCAAATGCTACGTCATCAAGCAATCTCCTTCTAATTTTTCAAATAAAACACAATTAAAAATAAAAAAAAAATCTTTTTTTAACTGTGTCGGGCCCAATTCAATGCATTTAGCTTTAAATCATACCTGGTCCGCCCGAAACAGTGGAGAGTGACTCCACTGTTCACGTGAATAGTGGAGTCACACTCCACTGAACAAAAATGCAATAGGATGAGAAGCATGAAACAATTGCTTCACCAAAAACCGCAATGAATAGTGGAGTCACTCTCCACTGAACAAAAATGCAGTAGGATGATAAGCATGAAACAATTGCTTCACCAAAAACCGCGGTTAAACCTCATTTTTATTAGGTCCCATAAGCCAAATCACAACTGTTACTTATAACTAAACACTATATTATTTTGAAAAAAAAACGCAGTAGCTACCACAAAAACAAACACTCTTTAAGTTGGGTGTTGTATGGGGTGATGTCGGGTGTTAGCGAGCTTTTGTGTTTTCTAAGAGGTATTATCCAGAAGGAAAATCATTTTTGGATTTAATTATAAAATTATGATTAAGGTTCAGGAGTTACCAACTAGTATTATGATTACTAGAAACCCTATGGTCTGCGAGAGTCTGGGTAAGAGACTAGTTGTGTAAGAGAAAGACATATCACCCTTAATGCACCCAACCTAATATAAGTTGCATTGTTATTTGATTGTTTTTTCTAAGTCAGATTTTTATTTGTTGGTCATTTTTCTAAAGTCTAAGGTAGATCTCCCTTTGTGAGAGAGTCTCTATCTCACAGAGTTTAACCCTAACCATTATAAAGTCTAAATTTTAGAATCGCGTTTATTTTACATCTTATATCTTTAATACCTAAGGTTGTACTCTATGGTGTAATTTTACATCCCCTAGATATTAAAGTTAACATCTAAACTTTAAAAAAAATAATTGATAAAGAGTTTTTGATATTTTGGCCAAATCCTAAAGGATAATCATAATTTGGTTACGATATTCCTTTTTTTTTCATTTAAAAAAAAAACAAAACATGAGAAAGTTACATTTTTTTTTTTTTATGAAATATGCTTGGAAAACTTTTTAGGACTTGGCCATATGCATGAAAAAAGTAATTTTTTTTGTTTTTTGGAAAGGGAAATTAATTTAAAGTTTTGAGATTTTTTTTAATTTTTCAAAAAATATTTTTTGAGAAAATAGGGTATTTGATACTAGATTTGTATCTTACAGTGTAAATATACAGTCTGATATTATGCAAAATTGATAGAAACCATGTGAGAAAATCATAATTTTTTAAAAGGATTTTTTGAAATTTTTATTTTTTAATATATACTATATTATACTATAATATATTATTATTATTGTATGGGTTGGGCTCGACCTAACAAACTAGGTTGGATCCAATTATGTTGGGCAGACTAGTGACCCAACAAGTATGACTTCTTCTGTTTTTTTGGACGGGCTAGGCCAAAACTGGTTAGACCAAACGCATGGGTTAATTATTTGGCACTCGTATGCAGAACGAATTCAGGGTGATAAAGACAAGGTGGGGAAGGAGAAGAGGAAGAAGGAGAGGAAAGTAACCTAACTTGGTGGTCGTTATTGTGATGAGGAGATCTGACTTGGGCTTAAGACGTTGGCGGGGAAAAATGGTGTTTCGGTGTTAATTGTGGAGGAGGGAGATGAAACTTGTAGAAGAGCCAGAGGAGTTCACGGTGGCTATCTCGAACCTGGGGATGGCCGGTTGGTGGTTGCGCTGGTGACGTGTGGTGGAGATGGTGTCAGACAAATTGGTAGTGGCTCTGGTTGGTGGTTGGAACGACATGGAGAGAAAGTAAGAAGGAAGATAACTATTTGGGAAGGAAAAAACTGAGAGGGGCTTATTTTGGCCAACTTTGGACCCAATTTTCTTGATGCTTAAACCATGAAATCCAATCATATTTGTAAAGGGTGAAGAGGGCAATCTTGTCTTTATTAGAAAAAAATTTTGACCCTTGATTTAGCTAGAAAGGATTTCAATCGTTGGTTCAAAGTAAGCATCATGAACTGTTAAATTCGACAGTTAAAGACTGTATAAGTTGACCTCTTTAGGCCAGTGTCGTAGCCTCTTTGTTGTTAATTAGCCTGAATGGACTATATTAGGTTGTAAGAAATGTTAGGTGATAATTTTGGTTCATGTATTGTCACATTTTGTGGAGATATGTAGCATTAAATGCTCCAGAAAAGCAGCCACCTAGGCAGCGTTTTTTGGTCAAAAAGAAGAAGACAATGAGCAATAACCAAATGATGCGTTGTTTGGTTTTTTTATAAAACAAAATGGCACCGTTTTAGCCTTACATTAAGGATTTTAGCCAAAATTCAATTTGGTTATTCAGTTTTAATTTCCTTCAATTTCACCCCTGGTTGACTCCAAACTTCTAATTTAATGTAATTTTGCCTTTGCCGAATTTCAAACCAGCCTTTAATTGCAATGTATTTTTCAGTTTGGTCTTTGGTTTTGGATTTATTCAATTTAACCCCGATTAACCATTACACTTTCAATTTTCTTCAAACTTCTAATTTAATGCAATTTTACCTTTGTCGATTTTCAAAATCAGCCTCTAATTGCAATGTATTTTTTAGTTTGGTCCTTGGTTTTGGATTTATGCAATTTGACCCTCAATTGACCATTAAACTTTCAATTTCACCCTTGATTTCAATCAATTGGGTCCTCATAGCTCGACATTTTTTGCAAATTCATTCTTGGCTATGAATTTCTTCAATTTAACCACCAATTGACTCCAAAACTTTAATTTTCTTGTGATTTTGCCCCTGATTTCAATTAATTGACTTGAAAAATTAAATTTTATCTCTTAAAATTTCAATCTTCTCAATTAAACCCAAATTGAGCTTCCAAACTTAACGTTTCCACCAATTAAGCCCTTAATAAAATTATTTTAACCCGTTTTAAAGTATTAATTAAGTCATTACACCTAATTAAATCCTGTAATTGGATCCAAATCAATTTTTTAAAATATAATTAAACTTTAATTTGGCTCATGATTAAACATATTGGCTTATAAAAAAAATTTAATTATGTTCTTGGACTTAAGTTTACACAGATTCATCAAATAATCATTTTAATTTAACCTTGAATCTGCATTATTTCTTCATTCGGGTACAATAAGGTATAATTAAGCTTCGAAGTTCATCCAAAATTACAAGTTGATTTTTCTATATGTTTTAAAATCCTCCTCGACCTTGCTTTTTTCATATTGCTAGGCTTTATTTTATTTTATTCTTAAAAAAAAATTGAGGAATAACTCAGAAATAAGTTATGACACCAAAAATAAACAATAATCCAGAGTAACTAATCTCATTGCCCCAAATAGCTTGCTAGTCCCTAAATCATAACACTTAGCTCAACATGCCTAAACCGAATGTTAGTCCTTTAAACATGGCATCTAGCTCAACATACTTAAATCAGATGCTAATCCCTAAACCATGGCATTTACCAAAACTAGGCGGTAGTCCCTAAAGTAGAGCATCTAGCTCAGCACATCATTTGATATCTAAAGATATAAATCAAATGGAATTTCATATGCATACTTAACTTAAAATAAATAAATAATTGTTTTAAGGTGTCTAGCACCAACATGGAGCCTGTGCTCTGCTAGTTGTCCCTTACTGTTGTATGGTATCTGCAATTTCACCTGTACTGGAAAATATATTGTATTAATTTCAATTTCTAATCCTATTTACTGGGCTAAATTTAATCAAACAATTTTCATCTCCCTTCAACAAACCAAAAGAACCAAAGAAAACTTATAGAAAAAAAACCACAAAACAAAATCAGGCCAAAATTAGACAGTGGCCAAAAAAAGGTCTAATCAAGTTTTGAGAACGGTTAGATCATTTTTTTAAATTGATCTAGCTGTTTCTCAAAAACAACTAAATCATTTTTGTTTCTTGATAGTTTTTCATAATCGGCCATATACCTTTCTTCTTTTATTTTCCTTTCTAATGTTTTTCTATCATAATTTTAAGTTCAAAAATCTTTCATTACATATATCATGTAAACAAAGTGCACTAAATTTATTCCTCCTCACTTGACAATTCATTCTAACACCATAACTCACAAAATTCTATTATGCTAAGCAAAGTTGATAATATGATCTAATTCTTTCAACCAA
>NC_133288.1:84413-182426 GCF_005239225.2 Populus alba
AAAATAGGTAGTAAAAGTTAAAGTTTATTTATGCTGGCGTCTTTTAGTGCATAAGGATGGCCATCTTATATCAACCTTTTGTTTTCTGAGAAGCTCTTAAGTTTATCATGAGGTTTAGTTAAAAGAAGTTCTTGGACAACCTCAAGTCAAGGAGACAATTCTCCGGGGAGCATATTTTCTAGCTGCAAATCTATCTACTTAATGCAGTTAGGTCTTCCTTTTATTGTTCAGTGGTGCAATGGGGTGGTGGCCTTCGTTTCACTCTTGAGCTTCTAGCACACCACCACGATTTAACCATGATTTTACTTTTTTTAGTAGGAAACCTGAGCTGTCAATTCAAGCCATCTACAGAAATTTTATGGATGAAGAAGATCTTATCTTCTAGCATATATGCCTTTCAACAAGTTTATATAACCACCTAATAGCCTCATAATGTATTGCACCTGAGATGGATTTTGTTCCTTGTCACCTGAAATATTTCGGGGAGTTGCATTGGTTCTCAGAAGTCAGTTTATTTAAGGTGTACACCAATGATGGAAAACCAGAATCTGCTATTGCTTCTTCTAAGCTTGACTACTGGATGGAAACAGAAGATGGAAGTTAAGCGGTGAAAGCACCAACTGAGCAAAGCAATATGTAATTTATGCAAGGAAGATTTTTACAACAAATTGACCTATCACATTTGACTGTGATTTAGTCTTGAAGAAGTCAAGACAGGAGAACACAACACAACAACAAATGATGGGTGTATGCTGCAGGGATTGGATGCTGAAATCATCTACCTTAGGGGGTATTCTAACTTGGGTCATTAAAAAGGTAATGTCCATGCAACTTCTCTGGTCATCGGATGCTAAGCCCTTTCTTTTTCCTTCTTCTGCTTGTTGCTGTCATGGATGGTAAAGTATGTGTAAACCTCCAATATAGAAGTTTGAGTATATGAGATGCGTGAGGAGCTGCTTGCTTAGCATTTTGTGTGTACCTTGTAGTTCTCTCTGGCTTGTATGGCTTTGATGGATGTGTTTGCATTTAAATGAAATGATATTTGTTCAGCCTTTCTTCATTATCCTTCTCTTTGAAAGAATTAGTTTATCTTTTTAGCCGCCCTCTACTCTTGTGGATATATGTCATTGCCACAGCTGCAGTTCTTGGAACTGAATAATAATACTATTATGCAAACTTTCATCTTCTTAAACAGCGATGATGTGCTGCAACTTATTCAATGCTTTGGTTGTCTTTGAATTTCAAACGCATGTTTTAGCTTTTGATCAGTTTGAATCAGATGCTTGTTATCTGTGAATCAAACATTGCAAGAACTGGAAGATTTGTGTATGCAATCCTTTTGGAGAAGCGGCAAGTGGGGTGCTGACTGGTTGCTCACTCCTTGATGATTGGCGTTCATTATATTTGATTCATCATCAAATAAGAATAGATATCAGGATGTAATAGGGGTAGCAATTCTCGGTTTAACACGTCTATAATTATTTTTTTTTTCTATCAAAACCATGTGGACTTGATGTTTTAAAAAGGGTATATATGCTTTGAAAGGACTTACCCTAGGCAGAGGGTTTAAATATCAGGGTATATACCTTAAAAATATGATCCATACAATTTTTTAGAAAAGAACATAATTCATAAAAAACTTATTTTCATCTAGAAACATTTAATACACACCTTTTAAAACCTAAAAAAAACCCATTTATCAACCTAAAAGCCATCCAAAACTGTTCAAAAATGCAAATCAAAAACAAAAAATGAAACAATCATAGTTAATTTTTTTTTTATTTAATGAATTTCATTGATATTAAAATTAATTTTTTTCATGAATAAAATTAATATCAACCAATAATTTTCTATTTTCTTTATTAAAATCCAAAAACTCTTCTCTTGAGAACTGAAATATCAAGAAAAATAAATCCTTAGACTAAAATAGAAATGACAAAACCTACAGTGACAGTAAAAGAAATAAGAAGGAAAGTATGAGGATTGAAAAGTAATTCTTCATAAAACTTTTGCCTCTTGTACTTTAGTAATTTGATGTTAACGAGTTTTTGGTAGGGTGGTGACTTTTTATAATATAATTTTAAAAAAAATTATTTTATAAAAATATTTTTAGTTAAGGTTGCTTTGGTATTTATATATATTTAATTAAAACTGTGGTTGAAATTAAGGTTAATCAAAAAATATTTTAATGTGTTTGATTAAAAATGATTTTCAATTTTAGGTTATAAAATAACTAGAAAAGATATATATTAATATTGATAATTTTTTAATTTAAATATTATAGATTTAATTACTGCTATTTATATCATGAAATAAATAACACTTCATATAAATTCATCCGACAAGGATTACAGTTTTCATGGTTTTTTTGAGCGTGTAATAAAATTAAATAAAATATCATCAGGAATAAAATTGTAATTACGATCAAATTCTATAAATGTTACACCATCATGCGATCTCTTTTTAATTGATGTAGTATCATTGAATAATGTTAAATACTAGTTTTTTTTTTTAAATAAAATACAATTAAAAATTTAAAAAAATAATTTTTTTTTATTGAGTCGGACCGGTCCAATATATTTAAATTCATGTTGAACCCGGTCCGACCATTAAGATGGATAAACAGAACTGTGCAAATCACTTTCCACTGTTAGTGAACACTGCGAAGTGAACTAAAAACTCATTTTGCACGGTATAGTTCACTCTGTAATGTTCAAAAGTGAACAGTTAATTCACTCTGCACGTAGAGACGGAACCGCAGGCAGAAAACAGTTCTAATTTCTAAAGAGAACCTTTTGAATTTCTTCCTCCTTCCGCCGGAAAACCCTCCGAAACGTTGCCGCTTCGATTCTATCTTCCCCCAAAGAATCAAGATAGATCTTCATCCATCCAACTCAAAAATCTTTGCCTCTCTTCATCAAACCCATGGCTTTCAACCCAGTGACCCTAATCTTGTTTTTTCTCTCATTAATTCCTGGGGCTACTTTGACACCCCGGACGTGTGACCCCCCGTTCAGAGGACCATGGCAAACTACTTACGATGTCTTCTTGAGTTTTAGAGGTGGAGATACACGCAAACATTTCACCGACCACCTCTACAAAGCTTTAACTAGAGCAGGGATTCCCACTTTCAGAGACGACGACGAGATCCGGATAGGAGAGAACATTGAGTTAGAAATCCAGAAAGCAATTCAAGAATCAAAATCATCTATTATTGTGTTTTCTAAAAACTACTCTTCTTCAAGATGGTGTCTTGATGAACTCTCGATGATCATGGAACGTAGAAGAACTGTTGGGCACTTAGTGTTCCCAGTTTTCTACGATGTCGATCCATCTGAGGTGGGGAACCAAACAGGGCAATTTGGTGAAGAGTTTGCTAAACTTGAAGTACGCTTCAAGTATCAGATGGAGAGGGTGGAGGGATGGAGAACGGCTCTTAAGGAAGCTGCAAACATGGAAAGGATGGTTCTGGAAGACAGGTACTAACTTCTTCTTTTTTAATTTCTTCGAAATTTGTTTCATTGATAGCTTATATTTTTGAATCAGCTGAGCATTTAGGAACGCGTAATTTGACCTCGATCGTTCGATACTCAAACATGGCTAAGATTTTCAATTTTAGGCTCTAGGAGAATGCTTAACATCATTGAAATATGACGCATGTTGAGCCACATAGCTAGGGTGTTGTTTTTTCTTGCTAATCAACACGTGAAAAGACATTCAATTACTTGGAACCATGGCTTCACGAGACAAACACAGCCAACTATCCTAGGGAAAAGAGTTCGACCAGAATGAAGAAATCTTGCATTTTACTAGAGAAATGAAGACATTGAAGGGATATTCTTGGACATTTGAAAGATTAGTTCTGAGATTAATTTAAACTCTGGAGTCTTTGTAAGGAAGTTCAAACTTAGATCGCTCAAAATTTATTATTCTGGAGTTAAAAATCACCGTAAAGTGTGTGAAATATGTAAACCTTAGCAACTGCGAGCACCTTTCAATACCAGATTTTTCAAAGGATAGAAACCTTGAGAGATTGAATTTCCAATTTTGTACAGGTTTCTTATCTCTCTTCCGAGTGGAAGTTGTTCAAGATTTCTTATCTCTTTACCTTTCTAGTTGTTAAAATATCAATAAGAAAGCATGCAATTGGGACCAATACATAATCAAGCTATTGAAAATGTTAGGATCGGTGATTGATGCCCAAACACACAACAAAACAATTGAACGTGGCTTGGCAATTTGCCTATGTCCATGGAGCAGCCAATTTCATTATATAGAGAGAAAACTACAATCTACAACAATGAAGGAGGAGGAACACCTCACTCAACTCCCTCTCTTTGTAATTGCCTTACATTTCTCTTATCCCTCTGCGCTTGCTACTGCAAGCTGCTACATTTTACTGCTTTCTTTTGGCTCTCACACAACCTCTATTTTATAGTGGAAATGGGGGAACATCCATCCCATCTCCACTTAACTCTCCCACGTTATGAAATTTGATAAGAAAGTTTTAGGAAACTGCAATTTTGTTTTCTTTCCGATTTGCTTACAAGCCTTAACTTCAGCCATTGTATAACTCTTTCCTAGTCCAATTGAAGTAGGGAGGAGCTAGTGTATCAATTACTATTGTAGTATTGTCTCTCCATTCTTTAGGCATCTTCCAAACACATCCATAGAATTCTTCTTGCTTGCTTCATTATCTCTAAATTATTGATAATTGTGTGACATGTTTATTCATAACTTAACAACACCACCATCTAACTTAAAAGTTATTTAAACAGCACCTGGAACTGAGGACGATAAACAAGGGCTGGTTTGTTAGATTAGCCTCAAGTCAAATGTAATTATTTTTATTTTTCATGCTCTTTTGAAAAGACTAACCAAATAATTTCAATCCTACCATTAGGATTACTTAAACATTCTGATGGTATATCCATCACAAACACCAGTGCTAGAAATCATGGTATCGCCTCATGCTGACCATTAATTTATTGTATATAAGCTGGTGAAGTTGCACAAGTACAGCCATAAAACTAGAACTAACTGAAACAAAAGCTCAAAACAGATTAGATTGTAATGATCATTGATACTAGGAGAGCTACTGGGCACATTTTGCTGCCCATATTTTACCATTTGGATCCATTTGAAGTTCGGAACCAGTAAGGGAGATATCATGAAGCGTTTTCTTCACACGAGGAAGGCTTCCAGGTTGAGATGGAGAGGGTGGAAGAGTGAAGGGCAGCTCTTAGAGAAGCTGCATATGGCAGGGATGGTTCTACAAAACTGGTTCATCATATTCTTGTTTCCTCCTGATTCTAGTAGTACCTAAGCAACACAAGTTAAGGAAGACTTATATTTTTCTGAACCCGAAACCTATTTTTATTCTATTTTTGACATAAAACACCTGTTAAACCAATCCATGGCCTTAAAATTTAGAAGAAGTGGTTACCTATTAGATAATAAAAATGAGGGATTAAAATAAACTTCTTTTAAAAAAATTCGAAGTTGTTACTTATTTTACATGTTTTTTTTACATTTATCTCCTATCTTTCAATTCACACTTTCTTCCAAAAAATAAATATATGCAATTCTTTCTCATATTCCAGTTTAGTTTCGGTATTTTTTTATTCACCAACCAGTCCAATCACTTATCAATCTGTTGATGCTTCTCCTCTCTAGAAAGGATTTTTAATCAACAAACTTATCATTAATTTTATTAGATGAGTGTATAAGGTTTTTTAATTTATATTTAAAAATTGTTTTATGTAAAAAATGTATTGAAAAATTCTACATGTTTAATTTTTTTTTTTTTTATCATGTATTGACATTTTCAATTTGATTCTTATTTTTTAAAATTTTTGATTGTTTTTTCTTGATTTTTTTATTGTTTTTGATTTTATTGTTCAATTCAAGTTGATAGTGTATTTTTTTAATTGTTTTTTTGTTAATGTTTTTATTTTTTTCAATTGAACTCATAAATTAAAAAATTATTGTTGCTTTTTAATTGATTTTTTATTTTTATTTTAACTCTTATTTAAAAAAATCAAAATAAAAAAATAAAACTAAACACTGCTGAACTTGATAAGGCAAGTTATGTGCCTGACACATTAAGAAAAGACTCACGTGTTTCCGCGTCTCCCCATTCGCATCGGGAAATCCCATCCTTCTAGTTTCGGCATTTCTTATTCACCAACCAGTCCAATGGGATTTTAAAACTCAATTTTCATTTTCACCTGCATAACTTAAAAAAAATCATAAAACCTCGTAAAGTTTATTTTCAAACAAAAACACCATTTAATCATTTAAAACTCTAGAAAATCCATGATCAGAAATAACTTTATAAAAATTAAATTGAAATAAATTACAAAATTAATTCCTAATTAGAGAATGGAATTCAAAAAAATCAAAAAACAAAGATTCTTTTTTTAAAATAAAACAAAGCACAAAAAAAGATGAACACAATTAGCACTATCAAAATTAAAAGAAGACACGCATAAAAAATAGCACTTTGGTCAATATTGATGGCTGGTCAGTATTAGTGAACCATACGTCTCAAATCTGGGCCACGTGCGAAACAAACTCTTCGAAAAAAACCCTTTCGCCTTTCTCGTTCTTCCACCTCCAGTTACCACCGTTGCCGTTTCACTCCATTCCCATCGGAAACTTCCATCCTTCTAGTTTCGGCATCATGAATTCACCAACCAGTCCAATGGGTTTGTTCTCAGTTATCAATCTCTTGATGCTTTTCCTTTCTGCAAAGGCTAATGATGTTTTCTTGAGTTTTAACCACCAAGAAATTGGCAAGAATTTTGCCGATCATCTCTACAAAGACCTCAATTATGCTGGGATTCGCACTTTTAGAGATGATGGTGGAATTTACACAGGACAAAAGTCTGATATCAAGAGAGCGATACAGGAATCCAGGATATCGGTTGTTGTGTTTTCTAAAGACTATGCTTCTTCAACAAAGTGCCTGGACCAGCTTGTGCTCATCATGGATGCTAAGAGAACAATTGGGCTCTTTGTGCTTCCCGTTTTTTACAACGTTAATCCTTCGGAGGTCAGGAAACAGAAAGGGTTGTTTGAAGACGCATTTGCTAAACACGAAAAAAGCTTCCATAAGGAAATGGCTAGAGTAGATAGTTGGAGGGCGGCTCTTAAAGAAGCTGCAGACCTGAAAGGAAAGGAGCGGAAACAAGACAGGTATATAACTAATTCCTTTCCAAGCTGTTATCTGTTCATCAAAGTCCAGAGAATACAGGCTTAGAGAGCTTTTTTTCTTTTTTAAAAGAACAATTAACATCACTAATTCGAACAGGAAGAATTCCATTTGTAGGGAACAAATTAACAAACTGAAGGTTTTTATACATTCATGAATGGTAAAGGTTAAACGTAGAAAAATTATATTAGAGCAATTGAATTTCACATTCCAATTTCTTAAAGACTTTAACTACTTCTTTTTTCCTTAAAATATATTTTTGAATCAGCTAAGCATTTAGGAATACTTAATTTGACCTTGATCATTCCATACTTGAACATCACGGTTGAGCCACATAGCTAGGGGGTTGTTTTTTCGTGCTAGTTAACATGTGAGAAGACATTCAATTACCTGGAACCGTGATTGCACGAGACTAATACAGCCAACTATCCCAGGGGAAAAGAGTTTGACGAGAATGAAAGAAATCTTGCAATTTACCAGAGAAATGAAGACATTGAAGGGATGCTCTTGGACATTTCAAAAATTAGTTTTGAAAGTAAATTAAATTCCAGAGTCTTTGCAAGGAAATCCAAACTTAGATTGCTCAGGATTTATAACTCTGGAGTTAAAAATAAGTGTAAAGTGCACCTTCCACATGGCTGGCGTCAAGTTCCTTTCTTAGGAGATGAGATATCTGCGTTGGGATGAATAATTGTTTTGACCTGAGATCTTTGCATTCCAGTTTCTGTCTGGAGAAATTTAAACTAGCTATTATCTAGAAACAAAACAAGAATCTTATCGATTTAAAATATGCAAGCCTTAGCAATCGTGAGACCCTTTCCATGCCCGATTTTCTCACACGCTAGAAATTAACTGATGAGTAATTTACTATCAACCATAAAAAAATCAGGAAAGAAAAGAAGAAGAGGCAAGAGTAGGAAGGATATTATTTATTATTTTCTGCATAATTCAGAACAACTTATTGGCTATATTTTATAGCCGACTAAACTGAGAAAGATAAACAACCTGCTTAAAAATAGAAAAGCACTAACAATGCGAAACTAACAATAAGGAAATATTCCTCCTACTACACTAGTTTCCAGCAACTATCAGTAACTAACAAAGACCCATTCCTCATTCACCCTCACGTATGTGTTCCACTATATGCACCATGCACATACCCATGTACCGTTATACTCTGCAGGGGTAAACATATCATTAACCTTGAGAGATTGAATCTTCAATCTTATTGTACAAGTTTAATATGGTCAAGGTTACTTCACCGCTTCAATATCGGGACAAGCTTATTGATTTGGATCCAAGAAACTGCACATGCCTTATCTCTCTTCCGAGTAGATTTTGTTAAAGATTTCCCATCTCTTAACCTCTCTAATTGTTCAGATGTCAATAAAAAGCATGCAGTTGGTACCAACACATTGAAAACGATGCCTTGAACTTCAATTGTCATAGTGCTAGACTGCTAGTAATCTCAGTGAACTGTCTGTTTTATGTCCAGAACCTGTGGCGGTGTTTGATATGACGTATAGGGAAAGGATGTTTTGATAACCCTTTTCATTTCGTGAAGCAAAAACGTTGAAGCCATTCTAGAAATGCCAAAAAATAAACGAAAGAAACCTAACTCTGCCTTGATTTCATTACTGAAGCTATAATCACTAACGTTTCTGTATCTTCTTCAAAGAAAGAAAAAACAAAGGTGTTCTGCATAAGTGCACTGGTCGATGTAGAACTATCTCATAAGCCAATTGAAGTAGTGATGAGCCTGTGAATCAATTGCTACTGTAGTATTGTCTCTCGATTCATTAGGCATCTTCGAAACACATGCATGGAATTCTTCTTGCTTGCTTCAGCATCTCAAAATTATTGATAATTGTATGACATGTTCATCCATACTTAACTATCATGGCCATTCAACTTGCAAGTTATTTAAACAGTAACGGGATCTGAGGATGATAAACAAGGGCTGGTTCTTTAATTAGCCTCAATTCAAATGTAATTATTTTTGTTTTTCATGTTCTTTAAAAAAAGACCGACCAAGCAGATTTCAATCCTACTCTTAGGATTGCATTGGAAATTTCTAATGGTTAATCCACACAAACACCAGCACTAGAAATCATGGTATCACCTCATGCTGGACATTTAATATTCATCATATATAGTCTGGTTAAGTTGCATAAAGACAGCCATAAAAACTAGAACAAACTGAAACAACAGCTAAAAGATGACTTTCAAGCTACAGAGCACCTTTAAATACCCCACGACAGCATCCACGAATGATAATACATCAGCTTATCTGTGCTTGTAGTAAAAAAACGAGCTTATTCAATTAGTTAGCTGTGCTTAATTTCAGAAACTGTCATTTTTGTACTTAGTAAAAACAAGATGATTCATGGAAACGTAGGTCATCTTTTTATCACTCGAGCTATCTACAAAGCATTCTCTGAGGAACTTAATTTGTTCACAATTTGATTTGTTCTTGGTTCGAGCTGCCTTAATCATCATGTTAAAAGGTTATGCAGCAGTACGTTGTTGTGTTTTTTGATTGTCAAGGATAACTTCCTAGGATTCATGCATTTTGACAAATGAAATGACACATGCAATGGAGTCTTTTTGTTCCATGTTTATTGAAATATAATTCATGGACTTTTGAAAAAATAGTAGAAAAATAATATTAAGATCTATAATAGTCTTTGCAAACATGGACCTCCCTCAAGAACAAAGTCCCTTTTCTGAGTAGATGAGATATTTACATAGGGATGGATGTCTCTGAGATGTTTGCCTTGTAATTAAATTTTGATCGGAACCCTTTTTGAGCTTGAAGCTGACCGATCTAGCAAGGTCAAGCAAGTCTGGGAAGGAGACCAGAATCTTTGCAGTTTAAGAAGTTCAACCTTAACAATTCTAGATCTGCAGAGGATAGAAGAAACCTTGAGACGTGGATATTGTACAAGTGTGGTCGTGTTTCTTAATTTGTCAATTCAGCATCCACCCATCTGCATCGATGTATTCCAAGCTGATTTTTTTTTGCTGTATATGTCTCTTCTTCTTCTTCTTCTTCTTCTATGTTGATCTGATGAGGAATTAGCAAATTAATCCGTGATTTAATTTGTATGAATGTGTGTTTTGCAGGTATGAGTCAAAGTTCATAGAGTCGATTGTTAAAGAGATCGCAGATAAACTCAACCTCTCACTGCCTCACGTCCCTCCGTCTGCACTTCCACTGTCGTCAGCCCTCCGCCTACCTTCATATTTTCTTGGTCTTTTACAAGAGTGGAGGAGGTCTTTCTTTCAGACCCCCTCTCTCTTTTTATTTTTTTTGTCCTTCTTAGATTGTCAATTTCTTAGAAGAAATTGACAATCTAAGAAGGACAAAAAAAATAAAAAGAGAGAGGGGGGGGGCGGTGGGGGTAAAGCAGAAGTGTGAAACAATAGGAACTAAGCACGTGGATATGTGTCGGCTGATGAGAACGAAAGGCTGAAAAGAAAGGTCCCACAGCGCACCAACTTTATCAAAGCAGATGGATGAATTAATTAAAGAATTGGACTTCAATGAATGCTACTCTCTTTTTTTTTTTTGACAATTTGTATCTTTGGATCGATGCTTATGACTGTTAACTTTTTCAAGAATTTTGCGCTCAAAATGAGATGATGCAGAATCAAGTCTAACTGATCTTTTGACATATGACTGCTACAAGTGCATGCTTAGGGTTCTTCTCAACTCTACGAAAGAATACATTTTTTCTAAGATATGAATCTTAAAACTGAAAAAAGTATATCAATGAAAAACAAACTTTTTTAATCAACAAACTTACCATTTATTTTATAAATACCGCCCAAACCACAATAGAAAAAAATTCATAACATAAGATGTGCAATCAAAGATTAATTAATTTTATATATTTTTATTTATTATGTATTAAAAGTTGATTCTAGCAGTTAAGGATAATTTAAAAAAAAAATACATCAAATAAACATTAATTAAAAGTTAAAAAATGAGTTAAGGTATACGGCTAGGACCTTATAGCCTAGGTCCATGCATCATTTTGTTTTTTTTTTTGGTTTTAGATGGTGTCATTTGCTCCAATTATTTTCTTGTAAAGAGGTGATAGGTTGTCCACTAATACATATGATATTTCATCCTTTACACCAGTTTCTAGTTAGCTCTAGTGATTGAAAAATTAAACTTTGAGTTGTGGGATCCTAACGATTTATATTTTTTTTTCATCTAAAAACATTTTATAACCAACTTTTAATCTCAGCACAACCTTTAATCTCTTTAAAATTAAACAAATAAAAAAAATATCAACAATTCCAATCAATTTTTCAATACCATTTTTATTGAACTTCTCTAAAAAAAAAAAAACAAATTGACACCATGATAATCTTTTTTGATGATTGGAATGTCCACATCCGACTACTATTTCTCCCCTTAATATTTTTAGTAATTTTGTCTATTTTCTCTCAACATTCAAAAAAAATAAAATGAAAAACAAATTAAGTATGAGATCAAAATTTGAAATGCTAAATTAATAGGGATCAAACAATAAATTAATTAAAAACTATAGAGAGCAAATATCAGTTTTTCATGCCAATATCTAAATGGGATTTGTTTTTATTAATTTTTATCATTCTTCTTTTAATTTCTATATTGAACTATGTATAAAGATTGATTTTGCAAGATTGGTATTTAATTCATAACCAGAACATCCTCGAAATACCCCCAAACACTATGTATGTGTAAAAAAAAAAAAAATACAAATTGAAAGAAATATCAACATACAAAGCCATACTAATATAATTTGAGAGGGTGAAATTGGGATTACAAAAATTCAATGACGAGAATGCAAGAGACAAAATGGGTTTCACACTGTTCATATGCTAAAATAAAATGGGGTTTCACTGTATATGAACTGAACAGTGAAATCCTATTTTGTTTTAGCATATGCAGCAATAATTTCTATTATCATCGTGTCCAATTCAACTTGATTCACTTTTCCTGTTAGAAATTATGAACTCTATCTCTTCAAGTATGATAAAATGTTGTTTGATGGTTTGTCACCATCTTTGCATATTAGTTTGTGCTAAACATTACATGGTACAGAGTGAGAGAAGAACAATAATCAATATTAAGAGATTGCATATCAAATCTCCACACTGGAAACCACTTGCTCACAAACATTTATGATCCCTGTAGGTTGCAGCTTCAATGACATGATTGATCTTGGGAACAATTGGCTTATTATCAACAAAATGAGAGATAAGAAATGCATCTTTGAAACAAGAAATTTACACAAAAGAAAAATATTTTAACTGATAAACACATATAAGGATCTTTTCCAAGAACGCTTATTATCAAAAATCTGAAAAAAGCATAATGTTGGATTATCAATCAATGAAGTTCCATAGAGAACAATTGTAGAATAAGCTCTGTTCAAGTTGATGAAGTAAAAAAAAAATAAAGAGAGAGAGGGGCGGCGGGGGTAAAGAAGAAGTGTGAATCAATAGGAACTAAGCACGTGGATATCTGTCGGGTGATGAGAATAAAAGGCTGAAAAGAATGGTCCCGTAGCCCACCAACTCTGTGAAATTAATTAATGGATTGTACTTCCATGAATTTTATATGAATGCATCTCTCTGTTTTTTACGATTTGTATTTGTTTTACAATTATCTTTGGATCCATCCGTTACTGAAAATAATCAAAATTGTTTCAAGAATCTTCTTCTCCTTGGATCAAATCAGATGATCTGAGAAACAAATAAGATTCTACAAGTTTCAACAGGTTTTATGGCAAGAAATTGAAGGCAATAAAAAAAGCTAGTGTGCATATTTTAATTAAAAACAAAATAACCGCATCAACCTATTAAAATCTGGATTATTCTTTAATGAGTATCAAATAGGTTTTGGGGTGTTCTTGGGCTACAGTGGTTTTTGACTGTTGTTTTCGGTTCGACAGAGAAATAGTTGGGTTAGTTTTAGGAAAGAAAGAAAGAAAAAAAGAAAGAAAGAAAAAGAGGTAGAGAGAGAGACATGGTGGAGATTGTATGTGCTTGCCATGTTAGAGCTGAGGAGCTGTTTTATTTAGGGATTGGTTTTAGATATTTGAAACCAAAACTAAATAGTGATTTTTTAGTTTGGTTAATTTAGTTTTTTTTCATGTTTGATTTTTTAAATTATTAATTTTCTCGTTTTAATTTTTTTAAGTTTTTTTCCTTACATTTTTCTGTCATCATGAATGGAAAAAAAAGAAGAAGAGGTAATAGAAGTTTAAGTTAAAGGTGGAGTAACAGTAGCAATGGAAGCTGCCGTAAATCAATTTAATACATGAATTATTTGAGGAAAAAAAGATGTCAATATTATAAATATATTTTAGGTAGTATGATTTTTTAACTTGGAAATAAAAAGATATTGTTTGCCGCTTAATAAAACAAAATTTAAAAATATATGAATCAACAAATTAAAAAATAATTGTTAATGCTAATTAAATACTAAAATGAAAAGCTAATATTTCTAATAAAGTAAAAGGTAAATGTACATGCAAATATTTAACCCTGACTACTCTTTGTATTTTCTATTTTTTAATTTATTATATGTTAGAAGTTATTCTACCAACCAAGGAAATTTTTTTTTATATATATAAATATGTCACATAAATATAATTTATTTATATAAAATGTAAAAAATAAAAATAAATTACAATAATCTCTTTGAAGCGTTATAAAATTAAAAAAATAGTATTAAAAATTAATTACTATTAAAAAAGGTTAATGAGACAATTTTTAAAAATAATATATAAGGTATTCATTAAAATTTAATAAAATTATTAATTAAAAATAAATAAAATAAGGTCAGGCCACATATCTGGCTAGAACCTTATAGCTCCGCACACCCTTTTTTTTTTTTTGGTTTTAGAATAATATTTTTTAAAATAATTAAAATAATATTTTTTAATTTTTTAATTCAATTGTGGTAGTGATTATTTTTTAAAATGTTTTTTTATTTCAAAATATATTAAAATAATATTTTTTTATTTTTAAAAAATTATTTTTAACATTAGTATATCAAAATAATATAAAAATATCAAAAATATATTAATTTAAAAATATTTTTAAAAATTCTTTTTCAAGATCTTTTGTGATCTCCTCGACGGGAAGAGTGGTCTGTGTGCATTGAGAAGAAGACACCCTTTTATAAAGTGCAACAGAACAAAGGTAACAAGATGAGCGTAATTTGCCACATCACCGTTCATATGGGCTCAACTTTGTTGGGCCATGAGCATAGTAGTATATAATTTCTTCCGACAGTGACGACATCTGGTAAGAATTGAATGAAACCTTGAAGTTCCAAGCGCAGTTGAAGCGCGTGATATATGTCCTTTCGAGCAACCTAAGGTGGAGCAAAGGTATTAGGTTTTTTGTTCATGGCACGTTTGCCCATATTCGTGCGCTTGCAGCATGTTTGAGACCAATTTCCTATTAAAATTAATTCCATTTATAGTATTTAAATTGCATTCAATGAGTTAAAATCATGTATTCAAAAGAGATGTATTATCATTGAATTTATTTTATTCTATTTTCTACAATACATATATATTATTAATTATCAATACTCTTTCATTTATAGTATTTAAATTTCAACAGGTTTTATCGCAAGAGATTAAAGGCAATGCAAGAAGATTGTGTACACATACAAAATCCTTTCACAGTTTCTGATAGAGAAAAACCTGTCATCATGTATGGATAAGCCATCAACAAAGCTATAAACAGTATCATCATCTTGGAAAGATACATAGACACCAACCACCTGTTATCAAGTCCAACCTTTAGAATTATTTTCCTTAAAAACAAGAAAAACAAGAAATCTGATAAAAAAATCCAAATTTTCACATCAAGAAATATGATATGTGTGCGTGAGGAAAAGAAATGAAACCAAAAAAATTAATGATCAGAGTGTGGAAACTTTTGAAACAATCATTTCATTTTACTGATATTTTCTTCTTTGTTAAGAAGTGCTCGTGGGGATTGCTCTTTTTGATATTCGTGACTTAAATGATCCAAGTTATTCATATCAAGTCTTTGAGATTTCTGGAGGTTTTATAGCCTCGTCAATGCTGGTTCTGTGCCTTTCTCTGTTCACTTTATAGGTTGCTTCCTCTGCCATCATGAATTTCTTTGGCTTATAAGAAAAGAGACATTTACTCATCATCAACCCATCAAAATCCTGCTATATGATCATTTGAATTCAGAGGGTACTTTTTTGGTTCTATGCTTCGGACAAGAGAGTTTAGCAACTGAGTAGAAAGATGATGATAGTTCAAGCAAGGTCATCTCGTTGTACCTGAACATTGCATTAGTTCTTGCTGAAAATCTATGTGAGAAGAGAACAAGGCAGACAAAACATGGTGAAGTGTGGAAGTTGAACAATCATCTTATTCCACCATGAAATTCATTTTTTCTGCAGTTCATCCTTTTACAGTGTTACATCCGTGTTCTCTACTTACAATCTCATGAAGTTTCAAGGTGACAAGGCAGCTCTTCTCCCGTCTTCTTGTTTTTAACTAAAACTCAAAACTCCACATGTATTTCTTATACTGCATGAAAAGCATACAAAACCTTCAAAATAAAATAAATAAGCAGAAATATTTCCGCTTATTCAAATTAAACGTATTATTCACTACACAAGGCAATTTATTCACTTAATTGTGATCCCTTCATGACCCCCAGCATCTTGCTTCCCAACATGAATGACAGAACCAGCACAAATGTAATAATACATTAGGGGAACATCTTCCAGTGGAATGCCAAGGTTATGGTGAGTCAAGGTCATTCTATGTATTGGAATATTGTCTCAAATCTCCATGATTTCGTTCTTCACATCTTGCACTGTACATGTCTCCTTTACCTTGACCACTCTAAATTGATCGTGCATGGTACTCGACCATAATTTGGAATTCGGGATCTCCTGCAGGTAAGGGAGTAACATCAACATGAATTTGATAACAGAAGCTTCATTTGCTCTATCATCGGTTAAAATGGCATCAAAGGTAACTAAGACTCAGCCGGTTGATTGAAGGGAAACTTGTCTTGGCACTGATTGCTAACTTCAGGTGTTGAGAATTTGTCCATTCCCAAGTCAAGCACAACCTTACCTCCAGTCCTCTCACATTGCACACGGACTATATTGAGATTATAATATCAATTCCTGATAGTTTATTTATATATATAAAAACTATCATGCTGAAATACTCTCCATGTTCCATGCATTCCAAATACATTTTCTCCAAGCAGGCAATCAATGCTATACACATTAGTTTTGAAGATAGGGTTGTTAGGTTTCTTACGATATCTTCAAATCTGAATGAGACCAGATATTGAACTTGTACATGAAATTGGACTTGAAGTCGCCACAAAAGCCCATGAAAAAGAAGCTGTCAAGAAGCTCGTAAAAGTTCTACGATTCAGAACTGCAACTTTATGAATACAACAAAGACTAATAACCTGACCAGGGCTTTATTTGAAGGCGAATGGACTCCGATTTTCTAGTCTTAAATGAACAGTTAGTCAAAGTTTCATGCACTACAGGAAACATCAAGCCTGGTCTCATTCAGATTTCGAATTTACAAGTCTCAAAATGAACAAACAGAACAATCTCTCTTGTCATATCTTCAACTTACACATTTGTCTCTCTACTCCTTGTGCGTGCAAGTTCTCTTCGTTCAAGTTCTGTCTAGAAACAACAATAGAACAAGAGTCTGTTGGAGCCCTATCCACAGACGACCCTTTCATGCCTCGTTAAAGATCGATGGGGAATTTCCGTATCAACCAAAAACCACAAACATCGCAACCATTATAGCCCCATATTGCTTATACTTCTACACTCTCCAAGATGCAAAAGCAGAGCATTTAGCAATCAAGGCTACTGTCCCTCCTCCTCCTTCATCTCTTGCTACTTGTCAAGTCCACCAAAGCTACTTTAAGATGCCACAGCAAACAAAGAAGAGAAGGGATTGTCCATGATTGATTGCCTCCTTCTCATTTGAAACAGCAAAGTCCGGATCAAAGCTTAGAATCAACTTCAAAAGAAGAAGAAGAAGAAGAAGAAGAAGAAATCTTCAGTTTCAACAACGCAGATTATGAACACTAAGCAAAATTGGCAAAAGCCTTGGCAACATTCAAGAGCACGAACAACGGCACTGCTCTGGCTCTCTGAAACTTGGGGGCAACATGCCAAATACACTTTACCACCCTCAAAATCTTTGTCCCGCCACTCCTCGGTGCATAATCCATCTGTCTTATGTTTCTCCAGATTCTCCGAAACTTGGTAAAAAAGATTTGATCATGTGCTTGATTTGAAGCGGAATATTGGTGAACCTTCAAGCTGCCCGCGGTGGCAATGTTTCTCCGGTGACTGGATTGTTTCTGCTCTTGATGGAATTGTCACTGCTCGGGTTTAGGAGCTGGAAACAGAAGAGAGATCTTCGCCAACTGAAATTGGCGGGAAAAGACGTCATTAACAAACTAAATCGAAAAAGAGAGAAATGCGGTGAGCGGGGATCGAACACGCAGCCTTCAGATCTTCAGTTTGACGCTCTCCCAACTGAGCTATCCCCGCCTCTCTGCTGTTGCATTTCTGTTAAGAAATATGAAACAATAAACTTATTCTATAATACATGCATTTGGCGAGGACATTTGAGCCTCCTTGTTACTAATAAGTAATAAGTCTTTTGCTTTACCCCGGCCTGGTGCGTGAATAGTTCACATACACTTGCAGGTAAAACTCAACCGAGTAATTGGTTTGTACTATTAACCAAATTGAGTTTGTTAGGGCTAACCCAGCTTGTATGGTTGGGTTAGCTACAGTCTAGTAAAAAAAAAAAGCGAACTAGGTCTGGGTCTTGGCCCAACTTGTCCAAGCTATTTTAAGCTAAAGATGTCTTTGGTAAAACACTCTCAGCATTGACCATATTTTTTATTCCCTGTTTATTTTGAAATTTGGCCAAACAAACCCGGTTTTGATATCAAAAAATTATAAAAATAATTGAGGATCTTCGTTGATTTATTTTTGATCCCCTCACACTTTGTTTTATTTTTTTTCTTTGTGTTTTGTATTTTTTTAGCTATGTGCTCAATTTGTGAATTATTACTATTAAATACAAATATGTTGTGCAATGCTTTTTTATTTCCATCTAAAAATGACAAATAATAATAAAAGATAAACAAAAAGAAAATGGCATAGAAAAATTCTTCTTCAAATTTAATTTTTTTTTGCAAAGTTATTCATTGACGCCAAAGTTAGAAATGCCGTAATTTTTTGGGTTTGTGCAATATTTACCAACGCCAGAGTTAGAAATATTCTTATGAATTGTT
The DNA here is from genome assembly GCF_005239225.2 of Populus alba. NCBI lineage: Eukaryota > Viridiplantae > Streptophyta > Magnoliopsida > Malpighiales > Salicaceae > Populus > Populus alba. The sequence continues at coordinate 102,991 of NC_133288.1, forward strand.
CATTGACGTTATAGTCAGAAACATGATAGGAAGAATAAAAACATTGAGAAAAAGAAAAAGGAGAACATATTCTTAACAATTTTAAACAAAATAAGCAATGCAATCTGCCTCAAGTAGGACGCTTGACAGGTGATAGCATCTTCCCTTTTAGATAATCAGTCCCGTATCATTATAATCTCTGTTAATCAGTTAGGGTTTCTAGTAACCATAATAATAGGTGACGACTCCTTAAACAAGATGTTTTTCCCTTAAAGAATAAGATGCTAGATATATGTTCTTTTTCCAATGAAGATTATTTTTAATCGGTCGTCGCGATGTTAGGGTGTGACAATAATGATAAGAAAAATAGGGTGTTTTGTTTTTTCACTCAAAATCTCATTTTCAACCAATTTTTGACCTAAAAAATCTAGAAAACACCTAAGAAACCTTGTTAAACCAATTCATAACCATCTAAAACCCAACAAATCACCCTGAACTCGAAATCCACCGAAAACAAAAAAATTTCCCAAGCCCATGTATATTGTTTTATGTGTTGTCAAGGTAAAAAAAACATAAACATAACGCCTCTTATTATATGAAACATTTTGATATAAAAATCAATCATTTTGGGTGCCAAAATCTTCCCAACGACAACTTTCTATCTTTAGGCTGGAATTTAGTGATTTCCTCTCTCTCTTTTCAAAAGAAAAGGATGGAAAAGGGAGGAAAATAAAGTTAGGTACCATAATGTATTGTCTTGAAATTCAAAGGACTGGTTACCTAATACCTAAAAAATATATGAAATGAATGTTTCAACGAAATTTTCAAACCGCCCCCTGTGTTATCCAAGATTTTCACTCTAGTCCCTTAGCTTTCAATTCATCCTCCCTCCTAAAAATAATATGTAATTAAGGGCTAATTTGGATTCAAAAGAGCCAAAGTAAAAATTATAAAAAAATATACTATTCCAAACAACAATGAATTATAAAAGAATGCATAGTGTTCTTTGCTATAGTAATAGGCTTATGCTAATAATATAATGCAATGTAATTGTTTAACAATAATATATATATAATATTAAAAAAATATCTCGACTTAAAAAAGGTAATTGTTGATCTAGGTCATATGCTGAATAATTGACAAACAACTAGTATAGAGATGGTGTGGGGTCGCATAACACTTTTCAAAATGTATTTTTATTCAATGATTCAAATATTTATTTATAAAAAATGCAATGGTTAAAATAACATATTTTAAAATTTCTCATTCATGTGATTTTTCTTTCTTTTTTTTATTAGTAGCATGATTTATTGAATAAAAGCTAATGACAATTAAAAAAATATATTTTTAAAAATTCTAATAACTTAAATGAAAGAGGAAATAGTATAAAATATTCCTTTCTTTATTCATGCATTTTTTTATATAAAAATATATTTTTTAAAATAAAATTTATTATGATTGTGAAAGTAATTTTTTTTTTAAAATATGAATAGATTATGTTTACACAGCTATATCAATAAATATAATAAAAAAATGAGAAAATTATATAAAACATTTGCAATAAAAAACAGATATTGAATATTAATGAGCAAATTTTAATTTTTTTTTGCACGTTAGGTTAATATATAATTAATCATAAAATATTTTTTAATATTATCAGAAAATGCTTCAATCTTCTTGAAAACAATGACATGTATATATAATTTTTTAAATAGTTTTTATTAATTTTATTTTAAAAAAATCCTCAAATTAAAAAAAGCATAAGGGCTATTTAACAAATAAATACACCACTTCATGAATTTGAAAGGGCAAATCTATAAGTCTAGTTTTTATTTTTTAAAAAATGAGTAAACGGCGCTTTGTCTTTAGATGCAAATTCCATCCCCTCAAGTGATTAGAAAGTTGAAGTTTGATTTTTGAGATTTAAAACTTAATTTTCAACCTGTTTTTATTTGAAAAACCTTTAAAAAAAAATCATAAAAACCTTAGATAGCTTATTTTCAAATAAAAACACCATTTAATCTCGTAAAACTTTAAAAATTTATTATCAAAATTATAAGACCAAAATAATACTATAAAAAATCAAATTGAAATAAAGTACAAAATTAATTCCTAATTAGAGAATGAAATTCAAAAAAACAAACAAAACCATTGAAGAATGATTCTTTGTAAATAAAAAAATAAAATTAAAAAAAATAGCACTTTGGTCATTATTGATGGCCGGTCATTATTAGTGAACCATACGTCTCAAATTTGGGAACCTGAACAGTTGTTTCTTTCTTCCCTTCGAGGTACCCTGAAAATCCTCCCATCGTTGCCGTTTCACTCCATTCCCATCGGAAACTTCCATCTTAATTTCTCATATTCCAGTTTAGTTTCGGCATTTTTTATTCACCAACCAGTCCAATGGGTTTGTTCTCACTTATCAATCTGTTGATGCTTCTCCTCTCCAGAAAGGATAACGATGTTTTCTTGAGTTTTAGCCACCATGACATTGGCAAGAATTTTGGCGATCATCTCTACAAGGACCTCAATTCTGCTGGGATTCGAACTCTTAGAGATGATGGTGGAATCTACACAGGACAAAAGTCTGATATCAAGAAAGCGATACAGGAATCCATGATATCGGTTGTTGTGTTCTCTAAAGGCTATGCTTCTTCAACAAAGTGCCTGGACCAGCTTGTGCTCATCATGGATGCCAGGAGAACAACTGGGCTCGTTGTGCTTCCCGTTTTTTACAACGTTGATCCGTCGGAGGTCAGTGAACAGAAAGGGTTGTTTGAAGAAGCATTTGCTAAACACGAAAAAAGCTTCCATAGGGAAATGGCTAGAGTGGAAAGTTGGAGGGCCGCTCTTAAAGAAGCTGCAGACCTGGCAGGAATGGTGGTGCAGCAAGACAGGTATATAAGTAATTATTGAATAATTGTTTTACCTCTTCAGATCTTTGCGTTCCAGTTTTTTTCTAGATAACTTAACCTAGCTATCATCTACAAAGAAAACACTAATCTTATCGATGTAAAATAGGTCAGTCTTAGTAATTGCAAGCACCTTTCAATACCAGATTTGAAGGAGTGATCCCCAAGACTGATCATGCATATAAAAGAATAATAGTGACCAAGATGTAGAGAAAGCTCCCCATGAACGGCCACAAAAAAACAGCAACTTTTTTTTTTTTTTTTTGTAATTTATTCGTGTCAATCTAACCCTTTTTTAAAAAATAATAATTAAATTCAACCTTATAAATAATGGTATTTCGTGGTAGCAACATGTAATGCAACGAAAAAGTAATATTTTTCATGGTGCATACACGAAAGCATACATCAGAAAACAAACTCTAAAATAAAAAACTATGCAACGCAACCCTATAAATAATTATATTTAGTAATAGCAAAATGTAATGCAATGAAAAAGTAATATTTTTTCATGGCGCATACACGAAAACATAAATAACTAAACAAATCCTAAAACAAGATTTTTTTACCAACGCAACGTGCTAATGATATGAAATTCAACGAAATAAAATTATATAAAAAAGGGAAAATGATGAAATTAATTACAAATAATTGTTTTTGTCTGTTTAATAAATAATATAGAAAATTCAACAAGGGAGTGATAAACAGTGCAAGTTTTACATAAATATTTTAGTATAATCATTTTTTTAAACTTTTACATAAATATTTTAGTATAATCACTATCATATCAAATTTGGGCCGTGCACTTGAACGAAGAAACTTCCTAAACAGATTGAAAAAAAACCCTCTTGCCTTTCTTCTTTCTTCCAACAAAGAATCAAGTTAGATCTGCATCTCTTCCAACACAAAAATCTTTGTTTCTTTCGACATATTTCTCTTCGTCAAACCGATGGCTTTCAACCCAGTGACCCAAATCTTGATTCTTCTCTCGTTGATGCCTGGTACTTACGATGTGTTCTTGAGTTTCCGAGGCAAAGACACTCGCAGGAACTTCACTGACCACCTGTACAAAGCGTTATCTAGAGAAGGGATTTCCACTTTCAGAGACGACGATGGAATACGGAGAGGAGAGAACATTGAATTAGAAATCAAGAAAGCAATTAACGAAACAAAACTATCAATTATTGTGTTTTCTAAAGATTACGCTTCTTCGAGATGGTGTCTTTGTTGGAATATTGCCAATTATGTTGACATTGTCAAAGAAGGAGGCTTGTTGGTGGCAACCACCAACCTTGACTTTGGTAGCCACCATTGTTGAAGAAGAGAAGATGTTGACAGCAACCTTTGTTAAAGAAGAGATGAGTTTGGCAGCCACCATTGATGACAAAGGAGCAAGAGGAGCTGCCATTGATGCCTATAAAAGAGGCATGATCTTAGAGAGGAAAGTGTGAGAGTTGTGAGACATGTAGAGAGAAGAAGAGATAAAGAAAGAGAAGGGCTGCCACCAGCAGCCCTGCTGCCTTATGCAGCTGCTGCCCTAAGGAGCAAAGAGAGATGGGAGTTGAGTGAATGTGATCCTCCTCCATGTGTTGTATTATTTCTCTATCTCTAATAATATTGATCTCTCCCGTGGATGTAGGCAATTTGCCGAACCACGTTAAATATTGTGTCTCAGTATGCTTATCCCTCCTATAAGCAAAGATCAGTACATCACCGGTCCCGGATTCCGCCCAACAGTCTTGACGAGCTAGCGATGATCATGGATCGTAGAAGAACTGTTGGGCACATAGTGTTTCCAGTTTTCTACGATGTTGATCCATCTGAGGTGGGGACCCAAACAGGGAGATATGGTGAAGAGTTTGCTAAGCATGAAATACGTTTCAAGGACCAGATGGAGAGGGTGGAGGGGTGGAGGAAGGCTCTTAAAGAAGTTGCATACATGGAAGGAATGGTCTTAGAAGACGGGTACTGACTCCTTTTTTTCTTCGAAATTTACTACATCGATAGCTTATATTTTTGAATCAGCTAAGCATTTAGGAATACTTAATTTGACCTTGATCATTCCATACTCGAACATCACGGTTGAGCCACATAGCTAGGGGGTTGTTTTTTCTTGCTAGTTAACATGTGAGAAGACATTCAATTACCCTGGAACCGTGATTGCCAACTATCCTAGGGGAAAAGAGTTTGACGAGAATGAAAGAAATCTTGCAACTTACTAGATAAACGATGACATTGAAGGGATGTTGATGGACATTTCAAAAATTAGTTTTGAAAGTAAATTAAATTCCAGAATCTTTGAGAGGAAATCCAAACTTAGATTGCTCAGGATTTATAATTCTGGTGTTAAAAATAACTGAAAAGTGCACCTTCCTCATGGCTGGCGTCAAGTTCCTTTCATAGGAGATGAGATACTGCATTGGGATGGATAATTGTTTTTGGTTCTTTATGATAACTACAAGACGCTATCAATTAGAGAGGAAACAAGAATCTTATCGATTTAAAATATGCCAGCCTTGGCAATTGTGAGACCCTTTCCATGCCAGATTTTCTCAAAACGCTAGAAATTAACCTTGAGAGATTGAATCTTCAATTTTGTTGTCCAAGTTTAATATGGTCAAGGTTACTTCACCGCTTCAATATCGGGACAAGCTGATTGATTTGGATCCAAGAAACTGCACATGCCTTATATGTCTTCCGAGTAGATTTTGTTAAAGATTTCCCATCTCCGAACCTCTCTAGCTGTTCAAATGTCAATAAAAAGCATGCAGTTGGTACCAACAATTGAAAACGATGCCTTAACTTCAATTGCCATGGTGCTAGACTGCTAGTAATCTCAGTTATCTGTCTGTTTTATGTCCAGAACCTGTTTATCCTAAACTGTTCGAAAAAAAAACCCTTTTTTCGTGTTTCCGTGTCTCCCCATTCGCATCGGGAAATCCCCTCCTTCTAGTTTCGGCATTTCTTATTCACCAACCAGTCCAATGGGATTTTAAAACTCAATTTTCATTTTCACCTGCAAAACTTTAAAAAAAAATCATAAAACCTCATAAAGTCTATTTTCAAACAAAAACACCATTTAATCATTTAAAACTCTAGAAAATCCATGATTAGAAATAACTTTATAAAAATTAAATTAAAATAAATTACAAAATTAATTCCTAATTAGAGAATGGAATTCAAAAAACAAACAAAACCATTGAAGGATGATTCTTTTTTTTTTTTTAATAAAACAAAGCACGTTCAGATGTTACACAGTTAGCACTGTCAAAATTAAAAAAGGAAACATTAAAAAATAGCACTTTGGTCCAATTTGATGGCTGGTCATTATTAGTGAACAATACGTGTCAAATTTGGGAACCTGAACCGTTGCATTCTTTCTTCCCTTCCAGGTACCCTGAAAAGCCTCCCAACTTCGCCGTTTCACTCCATTCCCACCGGAAACTTCCATCTTTCCCACCGGAAACATGATTTCTGGCCACACATTCCCATAATCTCAAATTACTTGCTCATCCTAACCAATGCTTCTCTACACCAGGTAAATTGAATTCAATTAAAGGATGATAAAGTAAGCATGGATCATTATATTGTCTGTGCAACTCACAACCACTAGTAAAGGAAAATCAACACAAGCATAATTCTATTTTTCATCTCACAACAAATCTGCTCCAATCACATCTGGATTATTCTTTGTTGAGTATCAAATGGGTTTTGGGGTGTTCCTGGGCTATTGTGGTTTTTTACTGTTGTTTTCGGTTTGGCAGAGAAACAGTTAGTTTTAGCGGGGGGGGGGGGGGGGGGAGATGGTGGAGGTTATATGTGCTTGTCATGTTAGAGCTTTTTTTAAATTATTATTTTTCTCGCTTTAATTTTTCAGTTTTTTTTTCTCATATTTTTCTGTCATTATATATGAAAAAAAAAAAAAGAGGTAATGGAAGTTTAAGTTAAAGGTGGAGTAACAAGTTAAGTAGCAATGGAAGCTGTCATAAATCAATTTAATACATTAATTAATGTAAAAAAATATGTCAATATTATAAATATATTTTAGGTATTATGATTTTTTAACATGGAAATAAAAAGATATTGTTTGCCGCTTAATAAAACAAATTTTAAAAATATATGAACCAACAAATCAAAAAATAATTGTTAATGCTAATTAAATACTAAAATGAAAAGCTAATATTTCTAATAAAGTAAAAGGTAAATGCACATGCAAATATTTAACCCCGACTACTCTTTGTATTTTCTATTTTATTTATTTATTATATGTTAGAAGTTGATTCTAGCAATCAAGGACAATTTTTTTATATATATAAATATGTCACATAAATATAATTTATTTATATAAAATGAAAAATGAAAAAAAATAAAAATAAATTACAATAATCTCTTTGGAGATTTATGAAATTAAAAAAAAATAGCATTAAAAATTAATTACTATTAAACAAAGATTAACGAAACAATTTTAAAAAAATAATATGTAAGGTATTCACATCAAGAAATATGATGTGTGCGTGAGGAAAAGAAATGGAACGAAGAAAATTAATGATCTGAGTGTAGAAACTTTTGAAACAATCATTTCATTTACTGATATTTTCTTCATTGTTAAGAAGTGCTCGTTCATTTCATTTACTGATATTTTCTTCATTGTTAAGAAGTGCTCGTGAGGTTGTTAAAATCGTGATTTTAATACGGCATGGAAAACCATTCATAAACTCGGATCGTAAAAACAGATCGTAAAATCGTAAGAAATTTTAAAATATATAAAAAAATATTATTTTAAGATAATTTTGATATGTTGATATTAAAAATAATTTTTTTAAAAAATAAAAAAAATATTATTTTAATATATTTTTAAATAAAAAATATTTATTAAAAAAACCATAATCACTTTTACAATCAGACTGACAACCTCGTGTGTGTAAAGCCCATTTCCACCGTGAGAAACCAAAGCCTCCCGACGCCTGTTTTTATTGGTGGCTAGGTTGGTGGTTCGGTGACCCTTTCCACAGTGGATAATGCGTGTGCTTGGAGGACAGTACAGAACATGTCTCTCTGCCTACGAGGCCTTTGGTTCTTTAAATGAATTTCTATCATTGCTACTCGCTTATCCATACGTGTGCTGAAATTCACCTTCCAATGACAGAATATTTTGAAATATTCAAACTGTTTATACTCTCTCTTTTTTTTGGTATTAAATTATCTATAACTTGTAATTTCACAAAATCCATCTTGAAATAGCGATTTTGCATGATTTGATCTGAATTTTGTGATTTTACTTTATTTCAACTTGATTTTATTTATTTTTAATTTTTTTAAGCGATTCAACCCATAATACATGTTTTGACTCGTAAAATTATATGGTAAATGATTTTACGAGTCAAAACATAATTTTAACAACCTTACTCGTGGGGATTGCTCTTTTTGATGTTCGTGACTTAAATGATCCAAGTTATTCATATAAAGTATTTGAGATTTCTGGAGATTTTATAGCCTCGTCAATGCTGGTTCTGTGCCTTTCTCTGTTCAGTTTATAGGTTGCTTCCTCTGCCATTATGAATTTCTTTGGCTTATAAGAAAAGAGACATTTACTCATCATCAACCCATCAAAATCCTGCTATATCATCATTTGAATTCAGAGGGTACCTTTTTTTTTGGTTCTATGCTTCGGACAAGAGAGTTTAGCAACTGAGTAGAAAGATGATGATAGTTCAAGCAAGGTCATCTCGTTGTACCTGAACATTGCATTAGTTTTTGCTGAAAATCTATGGGAGAAGAGAACAAGGCAGACAAAACATGGTGAAGTGTGGAGGTTGAACAATCATCTTATTCCACCATGAAATTCATTTTTTCTGCAGTTCATCCTCTTACAGTGTTACATCCGTGTTCTCTACTTGCAACCTCATGACATTTCAAGGTGACAAGGCAGCTCTTCTCCCGTCTTCTTGTTTTTAACTAAAACTCAAAACTCCACTTATACTGTATGGAAAAAGCATACAAAACCTTCAAAATAAAATAAATAAGCAGAAATATTTCCGCTTATTCAAATTAAACGTATTATTCACTACACAAGGCAATTTATTCACTTAATTGTGATCCCTTCATGACCCCCAGCATCTTGCTTCCCAACATGAATGACAGAACCAGCACAAATGTAATAATACATTAGGGGAACATCTTCCAGTGGAATGCCAAGGTTATGGCGAGTCAAGGTCATTCTTTGTATTGGAATATTGTCTCAAATCTCCATGATTTCGCTCTTCACATCTTGCACTGTACATGTCTCCTTTACCTTGACCACTCTAAATTGATCATGCATGGTACTCGACCATAATTTGGAATTCGGGATCTCCTGCAGGTAAGGGAGTAACATCAATATGAATTTGATACCAGAAGCTTCATTTGCTCTATCATCAGTTAAAATGGCATCAAGGTAACTGAGACTCAGCCTGTTGATTGAAGGGAAACTTGTCTTGGCACTGATTGCTAACTTCAAGTGTTGAGAATTTGTACATTCCCAAGTCAAGCACAACCTTACCTCCAGTCCTCTCACATTGCAGAAGGACTATATTGAGATTATAATATCAATTCCTGATAGTTTATATATATATAAAAACACTATCATGCTGAAATACATTTTCTCCAAGCAGGAAATCAATGATATTCTCGTTACAGAGTGAGTCACGTACTATAGATTTAGTTTTGAAGATAGGTCTTTTTGGGTTGTTAGGTTTCTTACGATATCTTCAAATCTGAATGAGACCAGATATTGCACTTATACATGAAATTGGACCTGATCAGATCGCCACAAAAACCCATGAAAAAGAAGCTGTCAAGAAGCTCGTAAAAGTTCTATGATTCAGAACTGCTACTTTATGAATACAACAAAGACTAATAACCTGACCAGGGATTTATTTGAGGCGAATGCACTCCGATTTTCTAGTCTTAAATGAACAGTTAGTCAAAGTTTCATGCACTACAGGAAACATCAAGCCTGGTCTCATTCAGATTTCGAATTTACAAGTCTCAAAATGAACAAACAGAACAATCTCTCTTGTCATATCTTCAACTTACACATTTGTCTGTCTACTCCTTGTGCGTGCAAGTTCTCTTCGTTCAAGTTCTGTCTAGAAAAAACAATAGAACAAGAGTCTGTTGGACAGACGACCCTTTCATGCCCCATATTGCTTATACTTCTACACTCTCCAAGATGCAAAAGCAGAGCATTTAGCAATCTAGGCTACTGTCCCTCCTCCTCCATCCCTTGCTACTTGTCAAGTCCACCAGAGCTACTTTAAGATGCCACAGCAAACAAAGAAGAGAAGGGATGGTCCATAATTGATTGCCTCCTTCTCATTTGAAACAGCAAAGTCCGGATCAAAGCTTAGAATCAACTTCAAAAGAAGAAGAAGAAGAAGAAATCTTCAGTTCCAACAACGCAGATTATGAACACTTATGAAACAATAAACTTATTCTATAATACAGGCATTTGGCGAGGACATCTGAGCCTCCTTGTTACTAACAAGTCTTTTGCTTTACCCCGGCCTGGTGCGTGAATAATTCACATACACTTGCAGGGAAAACTCAACCGAGTTATTGGATTGTACTAGTACCCAGATTGAGTTTCTTAGGTCTAACCCAGATTATATGGTTTGGTTAGATCCAGCCTAGTAAAACAAGATGAGCCAGGTTTGGGTCTTGGGCCCAACTTGTCCAAGCTATTTTAAGCTAAGGGTGTGTTTGGTAAAACACTCTCAGCCTTGATCATATTTTTTATGCCCTGTTTATTTTGAAATTTGGCTAAACAAGCCCGGTTTTGATATCAGAAAATTATAAAAATAATTGAGGATCTTCGTTGATTTATTTTTGATCCCCTCACACTTTGTTTTATTTTTTTTCTTTGTGTTTTGTATTTTTTTCAGCTATGTGCTCAATCTATGGATTATTATTGTTAGATACAAATATGTTGTGCAATGCTTTTTTTATTTCCATCTAAAAATGACAAATAATAATAAAAGATAAACAAAAAGAAAATGGCATAGAAAAATTCTTCTTCAAATTTAATTTTTTTTTGCAAAGTTATTCACTGACGCCAAAGTTAGGAATGTCGTAATTTTTTGGGTTTGTGCAATATTTACCAACGCCAGAGTTAGAAATATTCTTATGAATTGTTCATTGACGCTATAGTTAGGAACATGATAGGAAGAATAAAAAAAATGAGAAAAAGAAAAAGGAGAACATATTCTTAGCAATTTTAGACAAAATAAGCAATGCAGCCTGCCTTAAGGAGGACGCTTGAGAGGTGATAGCATCTTCCCTTTTAGATAATCAGTCCCGTATCATTAGAATCTCTGTTGATCAATTAGGTTTTCTAGTGACCATAATACTAGGTGACGACTCTTTAAATAAGATGTTTTTCCCTTAAAGAATAAGATGCTAGATATATGTTCTTTTTCCAATGAAGATTATTTTTAATCGGTCGTCGCGATGTTAGGGTGTGACAATAATGACCGGAAAAATAGGGTGTTTTGTTTTTTCACTCAAAATCTCATTTTCAACCAATTTTTAATCTAAAAAATCTAGAAAACACTCAAGGAACCTTGTTAAACCAATTCATAACTATCTAAAACCCAACAAATCACCCTGAACTCGAAATCCACCGAAAACAAAAAAATTTTCCAAGCCCAGATATATTGTTTTATGTGTTGTCAAGGTAAAAAAACCCAAACATAACGCCTCTTATTATAAGAAACATTTTAATATAAAAATAAATCATTTTGGATACCAAAATCTTTCCAATGACAACTTTCTATTTTTAGGCTGGAATCTGGTGATTTCCTCTCTCTCCTCTCAAAAAGAAAAGAATGGAAAAAGAAGGAAAATAAAGTTAGGTACCATAATGTATTGTCTTGAAATTCAAAGGACTGGTTATCTAATACCTAAAAAATATGTAAAATGAATGTTTCAACGAAATTTTCCAACCGCCCCCTATGTTATCCAAGATTTTCACTCTAGTCCCTTAGCTTTCAATTCATCCTCCCTCCTAAAAATAATATGTAATTAAGGGCTAATTTGGATTCAAAAGAGCCAAAGTAAAAAATTATAAAAAAATATATAATATTCCAAACAACAATGAATTATAAAAGAATGCATAGTGTTCTTTGCTATAGTAAAAGGCTTATGCTAATAATATAATGCAATGTAATTGTTTAACAATAATAGATATACAATATTAAAAAAAATATCTCGACTTAAAAAAGGTAATTGCTGATCTAGGTCATATGTTGAACAATTGACAGACAACTATTATAGAGATGGCGTGGGGTCGCATAACACTTTTCAAAATCTATTTTTATTCATTGATTCAAATATTTATTTATAAAAAATGCAATCGTTAAAATAACATATTTTAAAATTTCTCATTCATGTGATTTTTTTTCTTTTTTTTTATTAGTAGCATGATTTATTGAATAAAAGCTAATGACAATTAAAAAATATATTTTTAAAAATTCTAATAACTTAAATGAAAGAGGAAATAGTATATCTTTTCAATCAAAATATTCCTTTCTTTATTCATGCATTTTTTTTATATAAAATATATTTTTTAAAATAAAATTTATTATGATTGTGAAAGTAATTTTTTTTTTAAATATGAATAGATTATGTTTAATTACACAACTATATCAATACATATAATAAAAAAAATGAGAAAATTATATAAAAAAAATTTGCAATAAAAAACAGATATTGAATTATTAATGAGAAAATTTTAAATTTTTTTGCATGTTAGGTTAATATATCTTAATCATAAAATATTTTTTAGTATTATCAGAAAAAGCTTCAATCTTCTTGAAAACAATGACATGTATAGATAATTTTTTAAATATTTTTTATTAATTTTATTTGAAAAAAAATCCTCAAATTAACAAAAGCATAAGGGCTATTTAACAAATAAATACACCACTTCTTGAATTTGAAAGGTCAAATCTATAAGTCTAGTTTTTATTTTTAAAAAAATGAGTAAACGGCGCTTTGTCTTTAGATGCAAATTCCATCCCCTCAAGTGATTAGAAAGTTGAAGTTTGATTTTTGAGATTTAAAACTTAATTTTCAACCTGTTTTTATTTGAAAAACCTTTAAAAAAAATCATAAAAACCTTAGATAGCTTATTTTTCAAATAAAAACACCATTTAATCTCGTAAAACTTTAAAAATTTATTATCAAAATTATAAGACCAAAATAATACTATAAAAAATCAAATTGAAATAAAGTACAAAATTAATTCCTAATTAGAGAATGAAATTCAAAAAAACAAACAAAACCATTGAAGAATGATTCTTTGTAAATAAAAAAATAAAATTAAAAAAAATAGCACTTTGGTCATTATTGATGGCCGGTCATTATTAGTGAACCATACGTCTCAAATTTGGGAACCTGAACAGTTGTTTCTTTCTTCCCTTCGAGGTACCCTGAAAATCCTCCCATCGTTGCCGTTTCACTCCATTCCCATCGGAAACTTCCATCTTAATTTCTCATATTCCAGTTTAGTTTCGGCATTTTTTATTCACCAACCAGTCCAATGGGTTTGTTCTCACTTATCAATCTGTTGATGCTTCTCCTCTCCAGAAAGGATAACGACGTTTTCTTGAGTTTTAGCCACCACGACATTGGCAAGAATTTTGCCGATCATCTCTACAACGACCTCAATTCTGCTGGGATTCGCACTCTTAGAGATGATGGTGGAATCTACGCAGGACAAAAGTCTGATATCAAGAAAGCGATACAGGAATCCAGGATATCGGTTGTTGTGTTCTCTAAAGGCTATGCTTCTTCAACAAAGTGCCTGGACCAGCTTGTGCACATCATGGATGCCAGGAATAAAACTGGGCTCCTTGTGCTTCCCGTTTTTCACAACGTTGATCCGTCGGAGGTCAGTGAACAGAAAGAGTTGTTTGAAGAAGCATTTGCTAAACACGAAAAAAGCTTCCATAAGGAAATGGCTAGAGTTGAAAGTTGGAGGGCCGCTCTTAAAGAAGCTGCAGACCTGGCAGGAATGGTGCTGCAGCAAGACAGGTATATAAGCAATTATTGAATAATTGTTTTACCTCTTCAGATCTTTGCGTTCCAGTTTTTTTCTAGATAATTTAACCTAGCTATCATCTACAAAGAAAACACTAATCTTATCGATGTAAAATACGTCAGTCTTAGTAATTGCGAGCACCTTTCAATACCAGATTTGAAGGAGTGATCCCCAAGACTGATCATGCATATAAAAGAATAATAGTGACCAAGATGTAGAGAAAGCTCCCCATGAACGGCCACAAAAAAACAGCAACTTTTTTTTTTTTGCAATTTTTTCGTGTCAATCTAAAATAAAAAATTATGCAACGAAAAAGTAATATTTTTCATGGCGCATACACGAAAACATACATAACTAAACAAATCCTAAAACAAGATTTTTTTACCAACACAACGTGCTAATGATATGAAATTCAACGAAATAAAATTATATAAAAAAGGGAAAATGATGAAATTAATTACAAATAATTTTTTTTGTCTGTTTAATAAATAATATAGAAAATTCAACACGGGAGTGATAAACAGTGCAAGTTTTACATAAATATTTTAGTATAATCACTTTTTTAAACTCTTACATAAATATTTTAGTATAATCACTATTATATCAAATTTGGGCCGTGCACATGAACGAAGAAACTTCCTAAACAGATTAAAAAAAAACCCTCTTGCCTTTCTTCTTTCTTCCGACAAAGAATCAAGTTAGATCTGCATCTCTTCCAACACAAAAATCTTTGTTTCTTTCGACATATTTCTCTTCGTCAAACCGATGGCTTTCAACCCAGTGACCCAAATCTTGATTCTTCTCTCGTTGATGCCTGGTACTTACGATGTGTTCTTGAGTTTCCGAGGCGAAGACACTCGCAGGAACTTCACCGACCACCTGTACAAAGCGTTATCTAGAGAAGGGATTCCCACTTTCAGAGACGACGATGGAATACGGAGAGGAGAGAACATTGAATTAGAAATCAAGAAAGCAATTAACGAAACAAAACTATCCATTATTGTGTTTTCTAAAGACTACGCTTCTTCGATATGGTGTCTTGACGAGCTAGAGATGATCATGGAACGTAGAAGAACTGTTGGGCACATAGTGTTTCCAGTTTTCTACGATGTTGATCCATCTGAGGTGGGGACCCAAACAGGGAGATATGGTGAAGAGTTTGCTAAGCATGAGATACGTTTCAAGGACCAGATGGAGAGGGTGGAGGGGTGGAGGAAGGCTCTTAAAGAAGTTGTATACATGGAAGGAATGGTCTTAGAAGACGGGTACTAACTTCTTTTTTTCTTCGAAATTTACTACATCGATAGCTTATATTTTTGAATCAGCTAAGCATTTAGGAATACTTAATTTGACCTTGATCATTCCATACTCGAACATCACGGTTGAGCCACATAGCTAGTGGGTTGTTTTTTCTTGCTAGTGAACATGTGAGAAGACATTCAATTACCTGGAACCGTGATTGCCAACTATCCTAGGGGAAAAGAGTTTGACGAGAATGAAAGAAATCTTGCAACTTACTAGAGAAACGATGACATTGAAGGGATGTTGATGGACATTTCAAAAAATATTTTTGAAAGTAAATTAAATTCCAGAATCTTTGCAAGGAAATCCAAACTTAGATTGCTCAGGATTTATAATTTTGGTGTTAAAAATAACAAGTGCACCTTCCTCAGAGCTGGCGTCAAGTTCCTTTCATAGGAGATGAGATACTGCATTGGGATGGATAATTGTTTTTGGTTCTTTATGATAACTACAAGACGCTATCAATTAGAGAGGAAACAAGAATCTTATCGATTTAAAATATGCCAGCCTTAGCAATTGTGAGCACCTATCTATGCCAGATTTTTACAAAGGCTATAAATTAACCTTGAGAGATTGAAGCTTCAATTTTGCTGTGCAAGTTTAATATGGTCAAGGTTACTTCACCGATTCAATATCGAGACAAGCTTATTGATTTGGATCCAAAAAACTGCACATGCCTTATCTGTCTTCCGAGTAGATTTTGTTAAAGATTTTCTATCTCTTAATCTCTGTAACTGTTCAAATGTCAATAAAAAGCATGCAGTTGGTACCAACACATTGAAAACGATGCCTTGAACTTCAATTGTCATAGTGCTAGACTGCTAGTAATCTCAGTTAACTGTCTGTTTTATGTCCAGAACCTGTGGCTGTGTTTGATATGACGTATAGGGAAAGGATGTTTTGATAACCCTTTTTCATTTCGTGAAGCAAAAACATTGAAGCCATTCTAGAAATGCCAAAAAAGTAAAAGAAAGAAACCTAACTCTGCCTTGATTTCATTACTGAAGCTATAATCACAAACGTTTCTGTGTCCTTTTCAAAGAAAGAAAAAACAAAGGTGTTTTGCATAAGTGCACTGGTCGATGTAGAACTCTCCTTTCTAAACCAATTGAAGTAGCGATGAGCCTGTGAATCAATTGCTACTGTAGTATTGTCTCTCGATTCATTAGGCATCTTCGAAACACATGCATGGAATTCTTCTTGCTTGCTTCAGCATCTTCAAATTATTGATAATTGTATGACGTGTTTATCCATACTTAACTATCATGGCCATTCAACTTACAAGTTATTTAACAGTAACGGGACCTGAGGATGATAAACAAGGGCTGGTTCGTTAATTAGTCTCAATTCAAATGTAATTATTTTTGTTTTTCATCTTTTTTTTAAAAAGACCGACCAAGCACGTTTCAATCCTACTCTTTGGATTGTGCATTGAAAAATTCTGATGGTATATCCACACAAACACCAGTACTAGAAATCATGGTATCATCTCATGCTGGACATTTAATAATCATCATTATACATAGGGATGGATGTCTCTGAGAATCTGAGATGTTTGCCTTGTAACTAAATTTTGATCGGAACCCTTTTTGAGCCTGAACTTGATCTATCATCTAGCTAGGTTAAGCAAGTCTGGAAGGAGACCAGAATCTTGGCAGTTTAAAATGGTCAACCTTTGCAATTCTAGACCTGCAGAGGATAGAAGAAACCTTGTGACGTGGATTTTGTACAAGTTAATTTGGTCGTGTTTCTTAATTTGTCAATTCAGCATCCACCCATCTGCATCGATGCATTCCAACTTCCAAGCTGAATTTATTTTGCAGTATATGTCTCTCCTTCTTATTCTTCTTCTTCTTCTATGTTGATCTGATGAGCAATTAGCAAATTAATTTGTATGAATGTGTGTTTTGCAGGTATGAGTCAAAGTTCATAGAGTCGATTGTTAAAGAGATCGCAGATAAACTCAACCTCTCACGGCCTCACGTCCCTCCGTCCTCGGTACCACTGTCGTCAGCCCTCCGCCTACCTTCATATTTTTTTGGTCTTTTACGAGAGTGGAGGAGGTCTTTCTTTCAGACCCCCCTCTCTCTTTTTATTTTTTTTTTGTCTTCATCAGCTGGCTCCAAGGTCCAACCTTGGAGCCAGCTGATGAAGACAAAAAAAAAATAAAAAGAGAGAGGGGGGCGGTGGGGGTAAAGCAGAAGTGTGAAACAATAGGAACTAAGCACGTGGATATGTGTCGGCTGATGAGAACTAAAGGGTGAAAAGGAAGGTCCCTTTCCATCTGCGACAGCCCACCGACTCTGTCAAAGCATGGAAGGATGAATTAATTAAAGGATTGTACTTCAATGAATGCTTCTCTCTTATTTTTACTATTTGTATGTTTGGATAAGGATGAATTAATTAAGGAATTTTCTGCTGACGGATCAAAATGAGATGATGCAGAATCAAGTCTAACTGATCTTTCGACACATGACTGCTACAAGTGCATGCTTAGGGTTCTTCTCAACTAATTTCGAGTAACCTTCAATATCGAGTAAATTTTTAAATTATTTTTTAACACAAGAGAATAACAATACAAAAGAATAAAGTTTTTCGAAGCATGAATCTTAAAAACTGAAAAAACAAACTTTTATAATCAACGAACTTACCATTGATTCTATAAATGCCACAAACCACAGTAGAAAAAAAATTCATAACATAAGATGTGCAATCAAGGATTAATTAATTTAAAAGTCATACAAGTCTCTAAAATTAAGCTAGTATAATTAGTTTTAGAAGGTGATGTATATATATTTTAGTCTTTTACCATGTGCTACGCCATGATTAGGATTATAAGTTAATTTTCAATTCAAGAAAAATTGTGTATTTTCGGGTATCGTGATTTTCTAACATAGAAATGAAAATATATTGTTTGTATTTAATAAAACAAATTAGAAAAATATTTGAACCAACAAATAAAAAATAATTGTTAACGCTAATTAAATATTAAAGTGAAAAGCTAATAATTTTAGTAGAGTAAAAATTAAATACACATGTAAATATTTAACCCCGATTGTCCTTTGTATTTTATATATTTTTATTTATTATATATTAAAAGTTGATTCTAGCAGTTAAGGATATTTTTTTTAAAAAAAATACATCATATAAATATAATTTATTTATATAAACTATAAAATAAAAAAAATATAAATTACAATAATCTCTTTAAAGCATTATAAAAATAAAAATAAAACTGTTAAAATATTAAAAAGGTTAACCAAACAATTTTAAAAAATAAGAGATAAAGTATTCATTAAAATTTAAATAGAAACATTAATTAAAAGTTAAAAAAATAAGTTCAGGTATACGGCAAGGACCTTATAGCCTAGGTCTATGCATCAATTTTTTTTTTGTTTGTTTGTTTTAGATGGCGTCATTTGCTCCAATTATTTTCTTGTAAAGAGATGATAGGTTGTCCACTAGGACATATGATATTTCATCCTTTACACCAGTTTCTAGTTAACTCTGGTAACTGAAAAATTAAAATTTGAGTTGTGGAATTCTAAAGATTTATTTCTCATTTTTTTTTTTATTTTAAAAAAATTTAAAAACAAACTTTTAATCTCAGCACAACCTTTAATCTCTTTAAAATTAAACAAATATAAAAAAAAACATTAGGGCCTCCAATTGATTAGAAGGCAATACCATTTTCATTTAATTTTTTTTAAAATAAAAAAATTCACACCATGATAATTTTTTTTGGTGATTGGAATGTCCACATCAGAGCACTATCTCTCCCCTCAATATATTTTAATAATTTTATCTATCTTCTCTCAACATTCAAAAAACTAAAATGAAAAACAAATTAAGTTTATCAAAATTTAAAATGCTAAATTAACAGGGATGGAACAATAGATTAATTAAAAACTATAGAGAGCAAACATTAGTTTTTCATGCCAATATCTAAATGGGAATTGTTTTTATTAATTTTTATCCTTTTTCTTTTAATTTCTATATTTAACTATATATAAAGATTTATTTTGCAAGATCAGTATTTAATTCATAACAACATACAAAGCCATGCTAATATAATTTAAGAGGGTAAAATTGAGATTAAAAAAATTCAATGAGGAGAATGCAAGAAACAAAATGGGTTTCACACTGTTCATATGCTAAAACAAAATGGGGTTTCACTGTATATGAACTGAACAGTGAAATCTCATTTTGTTTTAGCATATGCAGCAATAATTTCTATTATCATCTAATTCAACTTCAAGCATTGATGCACTTTTCTTGTTAGAAATTATGAACTCTATCCCTTCAAGTATGATAAATTGTTGCTTCATGGTTTCTCACCATCTCTGCATATTGGTTTGTGCTAAACATAACATGGTATAGAGTGAGAGAAGAACAATTATTAATATTAAGAGATTGCATATAAAATCTCCACACTTGGGAACAGTTGGCTTATTATCAACAAAATGAGAGCTAAGAAATGGATCTTTGAAACAAGAAATTTACACAAAAGAAAAATATTTCAACTGATAAGCACTATAAGGATCTTTTCCATGAACGTTTATTATCAAAATCTGAAAAAAGCATAATGTTGGGTTATCAATCAATGAAGTTTCATAGAGAACAATTGCAGCCAACCCCCCTTGCAATGATATGAGAAACAAATAACATTCTTCAAGTTTCAACAGGTTTTACTGCAAGAGATTGGAGGCAGTGCAAAAAGCTGGTGTACACAGATACAAAATCCATCCACAAAAAATCTTTCATCGTGCATGGATAAGCCATCAAAGAAGCTATAAACAGTATTGACATCTTGAAAAGATACAGAGATACCAACCACCTGTTCTGAAACCCAACCTATAGAAACATTTTTCTTAAAAACGAGAAATGCAAGAAATCTGATAAAAAGAATCCAAATTCTCAATGCAAGAAATATGATTTGTGTGTGAGGAAAAAAAGTGAAACCTGGAAAGTTAATGATTTAGAGTGTAGAAACTTCTGAAAAACTGATTTCATTTTAGTAATATTTTCTTCATTGTTAAAAAGTGCTTGGGGGATTGCTCTTTTAGATATTCGTGACTTGAATGGATCCAAGTTATTCATATCAAGTCCTTGAAATTTCTGGAGGTTTTATAGCTTTTCGTTATGTTTATAAGGTGCTTCCTCTGCTCCTATTGCTCTTTCTTTTTTGCTATGGATTAACCCAACTTTTTTCATCTTATTCCACTATGAAATTTGTTTTTATTTGTAGTTCATCCTTTTGCAGTGTTACATCTGTATTCTCTTCTTACAAGGCAACATGGCAGCTGCTGTCATGTCTTCCTGCTTTTAACTATCACTCAAAACTCCACATGTATTCGTATATTGCAAGGAAAAGGCATGCCAAAGCTTTAAAATAAAATAAAATCTGGTGCAAGGATAAAAAAAAAAATTCTGAGGCAAAACATGCCATTAACCCATTTTTAATGGGTTAAATGCATAAATCCATAAATAGAATCCCAACTTTTTTCTTCGATAAATGATATATGATATCTTTACAAATTTGCCACCAACAATCCATAAATACTTTGTTCATAAGAAAACAAAACCATTTTTCATTCAGTAACGATTAGAGAGACAAGCTTTCATGCATTCCTGGAATTGTTTAGGCCAAGCATCTCAGGCAATCTCTTGAATTTCAAACATGACCACAACATGATATACAGTAAATTGCAACTTAATCATCTTAGCTGAATAATATGTAATTGACTAACATGCATCTAAAGGGTATATGAAGTTGAATTAGACCACATGCAAGCTCTAATGCCAGAAATCCTGAGCAGCAACATCATTAGACTTAGATACATAACCAACATCATTAAGGGTGTTGGAGGAACCGACATCATTAGATGCGGCTAACAAATAGAAACATGTTAGTAAATTAATCGCGCCACCAATCCAAGAAAATACACAAAGGCTTAATTGGAGGATAGTAAGGAATAGATAGCGTGCAAGCTACATGCATTCTTGAGAGTAAGGGCTCGAGCAAGGCTTAAGTAGATGCTCCTATAGAAAATGCCAAAAATGAATTCAATAATTAGTTGCAATTAAGAAATCGATTACTTCCTCTTCTTCATTGATTCAGGTAAAGCTTGAAAATGTTGAATCATACCGGTGAACATAAGCAACCACTTCCTCTTGTTATGAATGATCACATCACTTTATATAGCCAAATAAGACCCCCACATCCTTCTATTGCATAGCTCACCACTCTTCATCTTTCTTTACAAGAAACTTTTGCAATAGGACTATATTGAACTATATCAATTATTAATGTGCAATATACTCGAACATTGCACCTCCCCCTTTCTTCTCATACAAATTATGCAATACCTCTGGTTTAAATAGATAAAAATATATACCTCTGCGGTGAATTTGATATTGTAATATCCGGTTCAAATCTTTTCTATTGTATCTAAACTCGAGTAAGATATTGTTCAACTTGGATCAGCTCTGCCCATCATATGGTTCAACTTAAAATAATCTTTACTCGGTTGGTTTAATGCAAAGTAATTTGAAAGATAATAAAAACTTAAAATTGAGATTATTGAAAGGGAGGTTCCTAAATGGAAGCCCTCTCTCTTATCTGTCATTTCTTAAATTGAATTCAATGGCCGCTCTGGATATATATGATCTTAAACATATCCGTAATGGCTTTATTATTGCCAGTAATAGTAGGCAAGTAACTCCGAGATTGACTTGATGCGTTGTCAACATTTCCATCTTGTCTATTCCTTTTCAATGGATTCTATAATCTCTGCAATGGTAACATTATTTTGTAGAATAGAATCCCCAGCTACAACCTTACTGCTTTTGGACTAGTAGAAAACTCAGGAGGAACAGAATAGATGTTCATTTCCATCATGTCAGTACAACTTGGTGGTAACGTTTTCCCAACTAAGCATTCCCAAATTTATTTCAAAACAAACCAAAAATAGCAGCAACGTTCCCTGTCCTTTGCCTGCCAAGCTCTTGAATCAGAAACTGTATTTCCTTCTTGCAATCATTTGATTTTTGTTTTTTTTTTTTTGAAGTAAGAGTTTATTATCATTTATTCTATATTTGTAATTGTATTTAACTATATTTTAAAAATATATTAAATTAATAAATTTTTAATAATTTTAATATGTTAATATTAAAAATAAAAAATATATATAATACAATATACCTGAAAAAAAAAAGAAGAAGAAGGAAACTTCCTGAGACCTTCAGCCCAAGACTTTCCCTTCCATTTTGCAGCGCTCTTTTTGCCGTTGCTTAGTTCTACCACCTTTTGATGGTTCACACTTTTGAAGCTAACCCTCCAAAGTCAGAAATAGAATGGAATGGAGCACTAGGCAGCTAGGCAGCTAGGCACCACCCAACCAAGGAAAATAAAATAGAAAAAGCATCTGACAGAATATCGAGTATAAAAAAAAAAAAAAAAAAAGGAACCATCCTGAGAACTTCGGCTATACACTTTAACTTCCATTTTTGCAGTCGTTTTTCTCTTGCCTAGTTCTTCCACCTTTCGCTGGTTCACACGCTTGAAGTTGAAGCTAACCCTCGAAAGTAAAAACGTTGCCTTTTCAGTAGCAATTCCACATCAGAATTCGATTTTCTTATCCTCCTCTTTGATCTTTCACGTATTCTATTCATCAAACTTATGGGTTTCTTCTCATTCATCCGTCGCTTGATTCTTATTCTCTTTGGCACGGCTGATGATCTTGTGTTCTTGAGCTTGAGCATTGAAGATACAGGAAAGAATTTTAGTGATCATCTCAACTCAGCTCTCACCTATGCAGGACTTCGCACGTTTAGAAACGATGATGGCGTTCGAAGAGGAGAAAATACCGGCTCAGAAACCAGAAAAGCAATACAGGAATCAAAGATATCTGTCATTGTGTTTTCCGAGGACTATGCTTCTTCAACACGGTGCCTCGACGAGCTCGTCATGATCATCGATGCTAGGAGAGCTACTTGGCACATTGTGCTGCCCATATTTTACCATTTGGATCCATCTGAAGTCAGGAACCAGGAAGGGAGATATTTCGAAGCGTTTTCTGAACACGAGAAAAGCTTCCAGGGTGAGATGGGGAGGGTGGAAGAATGGAGGGCAGCTCTTAGAGAAGCTGCAGATGTGGCAGGGATGGTTCTACAAGACAGGTACATCACATTCCTACTGTGTTCTCTCTTGATTCTAGTACACCACATCCCTTCAATGTTTTCTCTTGAATAAGGCGATCTAATCATATGGGCAAAAACTCTGTACAATGAAGAAAAAAATTTGAAATAAAGAAGCACATATAACAACAAGAACAAAATTTCAATCCCAAACTGATTGGGGATGGATCCTTTTGGCCATTCAAACGTGGTCATGAATGTGAAGTACATACGGGATTTAGAAACAAAATCATTTTGAGACAAATGACCAGAAATTCATAGACATGCTGTCTTGCCAGAACACAGTAATGCGACTTCCTTAACTTGAAAAGTTGCTGTGTTGTGTTTATCTTATACGTAGTAGGCTGTATTTGACACTTCTCCGAAACTGATACGAGAATTTTTTCAAGTAGCCGTAGTTCCTAGCTGCTCCTTGCCTTCAGTTTTGTCAAAGATAAATTAGTAGTTGGGCCGTCTATCATGTCAAAATAAAACTAAGACTTATGGGCCTAAAATGTTTCCTTTTTTCCTTCTAAAAAGGTTATGGGCCCGGGATGGATCCTTAATTTTGAAACCAATGGTCCATGATAATTTATTCTCCTCTCGGTCTTCGTCTCTCTTGGTCTACCATATCAACACCATAAACCAGTTAAGTTCCAACTGCGTTGACTGGAGTCTAAGAAGTCTTCAATTCACCACCCGATTCCAAGATTTCCCATTTCACTGTTTTTCTCACATTAAATTTTTCATCCATTCTTCTCTCCAAAATGCCTTACGAAGTGTTCTTGAGTTTCCGAGGCGAAAACACCCGTCGAAGTTTTACAGACCATCTCTACACAGCTCTATGTAGAGCAGAGATTCGCACTTTCAGAGACGACGATGGGATCCGGAGAGGAGAGAACATTGATTTAGAAATCAAGAAAGCAATTTAAGAAATAAAACTATCCATTATTGTGTTTTCTAAGGACTACGCTTCTTCGAGAAGAGTTTGCTAAGCATGAGATACAATTCAAGGACCATGTGGAGGGGTGGAGGAAGGCTCTTAAAGAAGTTGCATACATGGAAGGAATGGTCTTAGAAGACGGGTACTACTTTTTTTCTTCGAAATTTATTACATCGATAGCTTATATTTTTGAATCAGCTAAGCATTTAGGAATACTTAATTTGACCTTGATCATTCCATACTCGAACATCACGGTTGAGCCACGTAGCTAGGGGTTTGTTTTTTCTTGCTAGTTAACATGTGAGAAGACATTCACTTCTGGAACCGTGATTGCCAACTATCCTAGGGGAAAAGAGTTTGACGAGAATGAAAGAAATCTTGCAAATTACTAGAGAAATGAAGACATTGAAGGGATGCTCTTGGACATTTCAAAGATTAGTTTTGAAAGTAAATTAAATTCCAGAGTCTTTGCAAGGAAATCCAAACTTAGATTTCTCAGGATTTATAACTCTGGAGTTAAAAATAAGTGTAAAGTGGACCTTCCTCAGGGCTGGCGTCAGGTTCCTTTCTTAAGGGATGAGATATCTGCATTGGGATGAATAATTGTTTTGACCTTTGAGATCTTTGCATTCCATTTTTTGTCTGGAGAAATTTAAACTGGCTATCATCTAGAAACGAAACAAGAATCTTATCGATTTAAAATATGCCAGCCTTAGCAATTGGGAGCACCCTTCCATGCCAGATTTTTTCAAAGGCTAGAAATTAACCTTGAGAGATTGAATTCTCAATATTGTTGCCCAAGTTTTATATGGTCCAAGGTTATTTCACCGATTCAATATCGAGACAAGCTTATTGATTTGGATCCGAGAAACTGCACAAGCCTTATCTCTCTTCCAAGTAGAATTTGTTCAATATTTCCCATCTCTTAACCTTTCTAGTTGTTCACATATCAATAAGAAAGCATGCAATTGGCACCAATATTGAAACAAGCTATTGAAAACGATGATATTTGACCTGAAATTCCAAGGAAACTGCTTTTTTGTTTTGTTTCCGATTTGCTTAGGAGTCTCAACTTCAATTGTCATGGTGCTAGACTGCTTGTAATCTCAGATAACTGTCTGTTTTACGTCCAGTGCCCTGTGGTTGTGTTTGATATGACGTATAGGGAAAGGATGTTTTGATAACCCTTTTCTTTTCGTGAAGCAAAAACATTGAAGCCATTCTAGAAATGCCAAAAAATAAACAATAGAAACCTAACTCTGCCTTGATTTCATTACTGAAGCTTTAATCACTAGCGTTTCTGTGTCTTCTTCAAAGAAAGAAAAAAAAGGTGCTCTGCACAAGTGTACTGGTTGATGTAGAACTCTCCCTCCTAAGCCATTTGAAGTAGCGATGAGCCTGTGAATCAATTGCTACTGTAGTATTGTCTCTCGATTCATTAGGCATCTTCGAAACACATGCATGGAATTCTTCTTGCTTGCTTCAACATCTCTAAATTACTGATATTGTATGACTTGTTTATCCATATTTAACTATCATGGCCATTCAACTTACAAGTTATTTAAACAGTAACGGGATCTGAGGATGATAAACAAGGGCTGGTTCGTTAAGTAGCCTCAATTCCAATGTAATAATTTTTGTTTTTCTGTTCTTTTAAAAAAGACCGACCATGCACATTTCAATCCTACTCTTAGGATTGTGCATTGAGAATTTCTGATGGTATATCCACACAAACACCAGTACCAGAAATCATGGTATCACCTCATGCTGGACATTTAATAATCATCATATATAGTCTGGTTAAGTTGCATAAGGACAGCCACAAAAACTAGAACAAACTGAAACAACAGCTAAAAAATGACTTTCAAGCTACAGAGCACCTTTAAATCCCCCACGACAGCATCCATGAATGATAATACATCAGCTTATCTGTGCTTGTAGTAAAAAAACGAGCTTATTCAATTAGTTAGCTGTGCTTAATTTCAGAAACTGTCATTTTTGTACTTAGTAAAAAAAAGATGATTCATGGAAACGTAGGTCATCTTTTTATCACTCGGGCTATTTACAAAGCATTCTCTGAGGAACTTAATTTGTTCACAATTTGATTTGTTCTTTGTTCGAGCTGCCTTAATCATGATGTTAAAAGGTTATCCAGCAGTACGTTGTTGTGTTTATTGATTGTCAAGGAGTATTCCTTAGGACTCATGCATGTTGACAAATGACACAACTTAGTGCAATGGAGCCTTTTTGTTCCATGTTTATTGAAAAATAATTCATGGACTTTGAAAAAATAGTAGAAAAATAATGTTAAGATGAATGATAGTCTTTGCAAACATGGACCCCCCTCAAGGACTAAGTCCCTTTTCTGAGTAGATGAGGTATTTACATAGGGATGGATATCTCTGAGATGTTTGCGTTGTAATTAAATTTTGATCGGAACCCTTTTTGAGCTTGAAGCTGACCTATCATCTAGTAAGGTCAAGCAAGTCTGGGATTGAGACCCGAATGTTGGCAGTTTAAAAAGTTCAACCTTAGCAATTCTAGACCTGCAGAGGATAGAAAAAACCTTGAGACGTGGATTTTGTACAAGTTTGTTCGTGTTTCTTAATCTGTCAATTCAGCATCCACCCATTTGCATCGATGTATATGTCTTTTCTTCTTCTTCTACTACTACCATGTTGATCTGATGAGGAATTAGCAAATTAATCCGTGATTTAATTTGTATGAATGTATGTTTGCAGGTACGAGTCAAAGTTCATAGAGTCGATTGTTAAAGAGGAACTAAGCACGTGGATATCTGAGAACGAAAGGCTGGCAGCATCTGGGACAGCTCACCAACTTTGTCAAAGCATGGATTGATGAAGGATTGTACTTATGGATAGACCTAAGTATTTACAATAAAAATACTAAAATTAAATGTCTTTAATTCAAGTTTTTATAATTTATAATTTTACATTTCAAATAAAATTTATAATTTTACTTTAATAATAATAATATGTTTTTCCAAATTTAATAATAATTATTATAATAATAATTTTTATTTCTATCCTTTAAATCAAATATATGGTTTTTTTTAATGGTCATAATATATTTTTTAATTTTTTTTTAATAATATTAATAATAAATACAATAATAATATTTATAACATTAATAATAATATTAAACATGTCTAACCCAAGTTCTTATAGTTTTATTTTTTTTTTCAAATTTATTATTATTAATAATAATATTAATAAGAATAAGAATAATACTAATACTAATAACCATAATATTAATAAGAATAATACTAATAATAATAAATATTAACACTTGGTATGACATTACATTCCATACCTAAGTTATTTGGATCTGACGCCCTTGTCGGAACCAAGTTATATGACCTAAATAACAATAACAACAACAATAATAATAAATATTAATAATTTTTAATTTTTATCTTTTAAATTAAATATATTTTTTCAATAGTTATAATATATATTTTAATTTCATTAACAATATTAATAATAATAACAATGATAATATTTATAATATCAATAATAATATTAATCATACCTGATTCAAGTTCTTATAATTTTTAATTTTACCCTTCAAATTAAATCCATTGTTTTTCTTCAATGGTAATACTATTTTTTTTCAAGTTTCATAATAATAATAATAATAATAATAACCATCATCATCATATTAATAAAAATAATACTAATAATAATAAATATTAATACCTGGATATGACATCACCTTCCATACCAAAGTAAATTGGGCAAGTGTTTTTATCAGCTAGGTTAATTGGGTCTGACACCGCTGTTGAATCCAAGTAACTTGAGCCTAGAGTTCTTGTGGGGCCCAAGTAGCTTGGATGTGGCGTCTTTGCTGGACCCAAGTTATATATCTTGATTTTGTTGCCGAATCTAACAACAGTAGAAGCATCAACAACAATAATATTAATAATTTTAAATTTTACCCTTCAAATCAAATATGTAGTTTTTCTTTTCAATTGTAACAATATTTTTTTTCAATTTATTAATAATTTTGTTATTAATATTAATAATAATATTTATAATATTAATAATAATATTAAACATACTTGATCCAAGTTTTTATCGTTTTTTATTTATTTTTTCAAATCAAATTTTTAATTTTTCTTTGATAGTAATAATATTTTTTATACTTTAATAATAATAAGAATAATATTAATACTATACTAATAATATCAAATATTAAACTTTGGATCTAAGATTATCTTCCAAACCTAAATAACTTGGGTTTGGTGTTTCAATCTCCTTGCATCTAACGCCGCTGTCATTCTTGTAATTTATTGCGCAGGAACATATCTCTTATAACTGGACAGAAGAAAGAGAAACAACAAAAAAAAAAAACCACTGTCATCCGGTGCAAAATCAACTAAAACCCCATATAACTGTATCAGACCAGTACTCTCCCAGCAACTGCCACGCTACTAGGAGAGAGAAAGAAGCAATCCCTTTTTAAACCAGCCCAGCTTTAAAAAAGGCAATCGTCCCAGTCAATTTTCAGAAGCCAAATCCAATCTAACCCCTGAAATCAAGCAAAATCCAAAACAAATAAGCAAAATAACCAATCAAACACAGTGAAAGGGAGCTTACCTGCCCAGAAAGAAGCCACATAATAACCCACCAAGTCTCCAGGAACACATGGATGGAATTCTTCTTGCTTGCTTCAGCATCTCTAAATTACTGATATTATATGACTTGTTTATCCATATTTAACTATCATGGCCATTCAGCTTACAAGTTATTTAAACAGTAACGGGATCTGAGGATGATAAACAAGGGCTGGTTCGTTAACTAGCCTCAATTCAAATGTAATTATTTTTGTTTTTCATGTTCTTTTAGAAAAGACCGACCAAGCACATTTCAATCCTACTCTTTAGGATTGTGCATTGAAAATTTATGATGGTATCACCTCATGCTGGACATTTAATCATCATCATATATAGTCTGGTTAAGTTGCATAAAGACAGCCATAAAACTAGAACAAGCTGAAACAACAGCTAAAAAATGACTTACAAATTTCAAGCTAGAGAGCACCTTTAACTTTAAATCCCCCACGACAGCATCCATGAACTCTCATTTTTGTTTACCCTGTATTTAGTTAAAAAAAAGATGATTCATGGAAACGTAGGTCATCTTTTTATCACTCGGGCTATGTACAAAGCATTCTCTGAACAACTTAATTTGTTCACAATTTTTTTTCTTAATTAACGACTGAGTTATAAATTGAAAGTTCTTAATTTGCTCTCTGAACTTAGAGTACGAGGGAGATTATGTTATTGTTATCTTGAAATAGATTGTATTGTTGTTAGAAAAACTATGACTATATATGAATGCATCCACATATTTGGATAATTTTGGATATAAGTTGGCATAATTAGAACAAAATTCTAGCAATCCTGGGTGCTATAATTGAAGTTGCTAGTAAAATTTGGTCCCAAATACAGGGAAAAAAAGAGAGTAATGAAAGCTTAAGTTAAAAGGTGGAGTAACAGGTTAAATAGCAATGGAAATTGCCATAAATCAATTTAATACATGAATTATTTGAAGAAAAAAAAAATTCGTTCACTAATTGTGAAATATTTCCGCTTATTCGAATTAAACATATTCATTACACAAGGCAATTTGATACCAGAAGCTTCATCGGTTCAAATGGCATCAAAGGTAACTAAGACTCGGCCTGTTGATTGAAGGGAAACTTGTCTTGGCACTGATTGCTAACTTCAAGTGTTGAGAATTTGTCCATTCCCAAGTCAAGCACAACCTTACCTCCAGTCCTCCCACATTGCAGAAGGACTATATTGAGATCATAATATCAATTCCTGATAGTTTATATATATATATAAAAACACTATCATGCTGAAATACTCAATGTTCCATGCATTCCAAATACATTTTCAACGAACAAACAGAACAATCTTTCTTGTCATATCTTCAACGTCCACATGTGTCCATCTACTCCTTGTGCGTGCAAGTTCTCTTCGTTCATGTTCTGTCTATAAACAACAATAGAACAAGAGTCAGTCGTTAAAGATCGATGGTGAATTTCTGTATCAACCAAAACCACAAACATCTCAAACATCGTAGCCCCATGCTTATACTTCTACACAAAATCGATAAAGATGCAAAAGCAGAGCATTTAGCAAACAAAGAAGAGAAGGGATGGTCCATAATTGATTGCATCCTTCTCATTCGAAACAGCAAAGTCGGATCAAAGCTTAGAATCAACTTCAAAAGAAGAAGAAGAAGAAGAAATCTTCAGTTTCAACAACGCAGATTATGAACACTAAGCAAAATTGGCAAAAGCCTTGGCAAAATTCAAGAGCAGGAACAGCAGCACTGCTCTGGCTCTCCGAAACATGGGGGCAACATGCCAAATACACTTTACCACCCTCAAAATCTTTGTCCCGCCACTCCTCGATCGGTGCATAATCCATCTGTCTTTTGTTTCTCCAGATTGTCCGAAACTTGGTAAAAAAAAGTTTGATCATGTGCTTGATTTGAAGCGGAATATTGGTGAACCTTCAAGCTGCCCGCGGTGGCGGTGACTGGATTGTTTCTGTTCTTGATGGAATTGTCACTGATCGGGTTTAGGAGCTGGAAACAGGAGAGATTCGCTAACTGAAATTGGCGGGAAAAGACGTTATTAAGAAACTAAATAGATAAAGAGAGTTATGCGGTGAGCGTCGATCGAACACGCGACCTTCAGATCTTCAGTCTGACGCTCTCCCAACTGAGCTATCCCCGCCTGTTTGTTTCCTCTTTTCTCTTAATTAATATGAAACAATAAAATTATTCTATAATACATGCATTTTGCGAGGACATCTGTGCATCCTTTCTGCTTTCCATGCTTTTGCGGTTGTTAGTGGGAAAGCATTTCACATTAGATTGAATTTTCTGGTAAGTTGAAATCTCAACTTGGCTTATTATTGTGGCAATTACCAGTTATATATTTCATGTTTAAGAAATTAGGATGCCTGTTATGAAGCTTGATAAGAATAGTCAATTACGTGGAGGACTCGGGGCATGACTCAAGGAGCTGAGTACGTGGAAGGAGATGAGTTCGTGGACTGCTATTGTTTAGTTTTATCATTGTTTTGATATTTTGTTGAATTAGTCAAATAATATAATGAGGTGGAAGCAGGAGTGCTGATCGCAATCCTAGTCTTCAGCTCCACTACTGGAGTTCCTGTTATTTCGAGTTATTGTTATTTTGGTGGCCTATTTATGCTCACCTTTGCTGTATGGAAGGGTTATCAATTAAGCTAATAAACAATCTTTCCCCAATCTTTTATTCTTCTTCTTCCTTATCTATCCCCCAAATTTTACTCTTATCAATGGTATCAGAGCTTTCCCGGTTCATGGATACACGCGGCAAAACTCATGCAGAGTTTCGTGCTGATGTCACTGAGGCCTTGGCCCGCCACGACACCAATTTTGACGAATTGAATCACAATTTCGGTAAGGTCAGTGACGCCTTACAAGGAGTCATGGCTGAACTGCAGGCTATGAGGATCGCCCATGCCAATCACACACTTGACAGGGACGTCAACCCGTTCGCAGCTGGGGATCATTCCCACGACAGGCCTTCCTCTTCACACACTTCTAATTTCGACAGAAACCACTCCAACCTTAAGCTGAATTTTCCAACCTATGCTGGTGAGGGTGAGGACCCTACAGGTTGGATTTTTAAAGCTGAGCAGTATTTTGAATTTCAAAATGTTGATGCTCACCGACAGGTTCAATTGGCTTCATTTCACTTATCAAGCGTAGCACTCCAATGGTATCGCTGGTATACCAAGGGCAAGGGTCAGTTACGCTGGTCCGAGTTGGCCAAAGCTCTCCTTCATCGTTTTGGTCCAACTGACTATAACGATCCATCTGAGGCATTGTCACGCCTTAAGCAGGTCACCACTGTCAATGCGTACCAAGAGGCTTTTGAGAAATTATCTCACAAGGTGGATGAGCTTCCAGAGATGTTTTTGGTGGGTTGTTTTATTGCAGGGTTGAAGGATGAAATCCGGCTGGATGTTCGTGTGAAGCAACCAAAAACTCTATCGGAATGCATTAGCGTGGCTCATTTAATTGAGGAACGCAACCAATTTCAAAGGAGGACGAGCAACCCCTTCCGGGCTGCGGCATCTTCAGGCCAGCTGAGACAGCAGACCTCAACAATGGGACTCCTCGGACATGCCCCTTCACAGCGCCCATCTCAGGCATCTCATGCCTCTAGTGGAACTGCCCGAAGACTCACAGGACAAGAGGCAAGGGAACGGCGTGAAAAGGGCTTGTGTTTTTACTGTGATGAAAAGTATGTCCCAGGGCATCGCTGCTCCAGACCCCAATTATTCATGATGGTAGATGTGCAGTAGAATGAAAATGACAATGAGATGGACATGGATATTGAGTCTGCCGAAGAAGCAATACCAGAAATATCATTCCATGCCTTAGTGGGTATATCACACCCACGTACCTTTCGGGTAACAGGAAGGATAGGCCATAAAGAATTGATCGTGCTCATTGATGGGGGGAGCACCCATAATTTTATTGATCAATCGGTGGTCATTAAATTGGGATTGCATGTGGTTAGGGGGAAGCCATTCAAGGTGACAGTGGGGAATAAAGAAGTAATTGAATGTACAGGAAGGTGTTTTGGGCTCTCATTATCTCTCCAAGGAATCACGATTCAGGCTGATTTCTTTGTTCTTCCCGTGGCTGCTTGTCAAGTAGTTTTGGGTGTCCAATGGCTAGAAACCTTGGGTCCGATCAAGACTGACTACAAGAAGCTTTGGATGTCCTTCAAACAAGACGGAAAAACTCATGTCTTACATGGGATAACAGGTTCAGAACTTGCACCGTTGGGTGAGAAGGAGTTGCTGCACTTATCGGGGATGGGGTTCTTTGTTCACATGGTTTCGGAGATGCAGACCACTCAGGACACTCAATGGGCACCAGACCTGGATCAAATTCTGTCACAATTTGCACACATATTCGAAGAACCCACCGATCTGCCACCTACGCGCAGCCACAACCATCGCATTTCATTACTACCCAACCAACCGCCAGTTAACACAAGACCTTACAGGTACCCCCATTATCAAAAGAATGAGATCGAAAAGTTGGTCAAGGAATTCCTTCAGTCCGGAATTATTCGGCCAAGCCGGAGTCCCTTCTCATCACCGGTCTTATTGATAAAGAAATCCGATGGGTCTTGGCGTTTTTGCGTCGATTATCGGGCACTTAATGAAATTACGGTCAAAGATAAATTTCCAATACCTGTCATTGATGAGCTTCTGGATGAACTACATGGCGCGAAGTTCTTTTCCAAATTAGACTTGCGCTCCGGCTACCACCAGATCAGGGTACATCAGGATGATATTCAGAAGACGGCTTTTCGCACTCATGACGGCCACTACGAGTTTTTGGTTATGCCATTCGGTTTGACCAACGCTCCAGCATCCTTTCAGAGTCTCATGAATGATATCTTTAGGCCACATTTGCGAAGGTTTATACTCGTTTTTTTTTATGATATTTTGGTGTACAGCAGGTCATGGGAGGATCATCTGCTGCACTTAAAACAGGTGCTGGGTATTCTTGCGGACCACCAGTTTTTTGTCAAACTCTCCAAGTGCCAGTTTGGGGTGCTATCAGTGGGGTATTTGGGCCACCTCATTTCTTCAAAAGGTGTGGTAGTGGACCCAGAGAAAATACAAGCCGTTCAGAATTGGCCGGTACCAACGTCCCCTAAAGGTGTCTGTGGCTTCCTTGGATTGGCCGGTTATTACTGTAAATTCGTGTGCGGATTTGGTGTAATCGCGGCACCCTTAACCAAACTCCTCACCAAAGATGGGTTTTTTTGGGCTGCAGACTGTGAATTGGCTTTCAACAAATTAAAGGAAGCTCTCGTCCCCCCCCCCCCGGTTTTACGCCTGCCCAATTTTTCAGAGCCATTCGTCGTTGAATGTGATGCTTGCGGAGAGGGTTTAGGGGCCATCTTGTCTCAGAACAACCAACCAATCGCCTATTACAGTGAAGCTTTGAAGGGAAAATCCAAGCTATTGTCCACTTACGACAAGGAGATGTTGGCAGTGGTAAAAGCCGTGCGAAAGTGGCGTCCTTACCTATTGGGCAGACCCTTTGTGATCAAAACAGATCATAGAAGCCTCAAATATTTATTAGAGCAACGCCTCACAACGCCCTCTCAAGCTCGGTGGCTGCCAAAATAATAGGTTTTGATTACACCATTCAATATCGCCAGGGGAAGGAGAACCAAGGTGCCGATGCTCTCTTACGTGTGGCAGCCTTTCAATTTCATGCCTTGTCCGTGCCAATTGCCGATTGGTGGGCAATCCTACAGTAAGAGGTACTTGAACAACCTTATTATAAGTCTTTGCTTACTAATCAATCCTTAAAATGTGTTCAAAGAGACGGAGTCTGGATGCAAAATGGACGGATTCTTTTGAGTCCCACTTCAGCGTTGTTACCTGCTGTCTTGGCCGATGGACACTCTTCACCGTCGGGAGGCCACTTTGGATACTTGAAGACACTCACACGAATCTCAGCCAGTTTTGTGTGGCTTGGCATCCGCACTTCAGTCAAAAGTTTTATCCGAGATTGTGAAGTGTGCCAACGTTGCAAGCATGAGACACTCCGGCCAGCAGGTTTGCTTCAACCCCTTCCCATTCCACAACGAATCTGGACAGATATATCCATGGATTTTATCGACGGATTGCCGCTGTCGCAAGGATATAATGTGATCATGGTGGTGGTCGATCGCCTCTCAAAGTATGCCCATTTTATGCCACTGAAACATCCCTACACAGCTGTATCAGTAGCTAAATGTTTTCTCAATAACGTGGTGAAGTTACATGGAATGCCTCTCTCCATTGTTAGTGATCGTGACAAAATTTTTCTTAGCACTTTTTGGAAGTCCTTGTTCAAATTACAGGGAACAATGTTGTGTTATAGTTCCAGCTATCACCCACAATCCAACGGACAAACGGAGGTGGTCAATCGAACCCTTGAGCAATATTTACGTTGCTTCTCTTCAGATCAACCAAAGGGCTGGGTGGAATGGCTTGCTTGGGCAGAGTGCGGGTACAACACAGCAGTTCATTCGGCAACAAAAATGTCTCCCTTTGAAGCAGTATATGGAGTTCCTCCTCCGAACATGTCTTCTTACATTCCAGGCACAACAAAGGTTCAAGAGGTGGACAACTTATTGCGCACGAGGGAAGTCATCCTGCGTGACCTCAGGAGAAATTTATTGGAAGCGCAGGCTCGCATGAAGTCTCGGGCTGACTTGCATCGACGTGAGATCACCTTTGAAGTTGGAGATTATGTGTTTCTTAAATTGCAGCCATACCGTCAAAAATCAGTAGCTTTCAGAAGTTCTTTGAAGCTGTCTCCAAGGTTTTTTGGGCCGTTCAAAGTTTTAGCTCGTGTTGGGGCTGTGGCATACAAGTTGGACTTGGCAGCAGGGGCACACATTCATGATGTGTTTCACGTCAGCCTGCTCAAGAAGAAATGGGGACCGGTCGTAGATGAGACCGTGATAACTCTTCCTCCTGTTTCAGCGGATGAAGTAATACTACCAGAACCGGAATTAATTTTGGACAGTAGGGTGGTCCAAAAAGGCAAATACCGTCCCAAAACAGAGGTCTTGGTTCAATGGAAGGGAGCTTTAGCTGAAGATTCTTCATGGGAGAACCTGTGGCGTTTTGCCAAAACATATCCTCATTTCAACCTTGAGGACAAGGTTCTTCGAAGGGGGATGGATTGATAAGAATAGTCAATTACGTGGAGGACTCGGGGCATGGCTTAAGGAGCTGAGTACGTGGAAGGAGATGAGTTCGTGGACTGCTATTGTTTAGTTTTATCATTGTTTTGATATTTTGTTGAATTAGTCAAATAATACAATGAGGTGGAAGCAGGAGTGCTGATCGCAATCCTAGTCTTCAGCTCCACTACTGGAGTT
The DNA here is from genome assembly GCF_005239225.2 of Populus alba. Taxonomy (NCBI): domain Eukaryota; kingdom Viridiplantae; phylum Streptophyta; class Magnoliopsida; order Malpighiales; family Salicaceae; genus Populus; species Populus alba. The sequence continues at coordinate 139,388 of NC_133288.1, forward strand.
CCTGTTATTTCGAGTTATTGTTATTTTGGTGGCCTATTTATGCTCACCTTTGCTGTATGGAAGAATTATCAATTAAGCTAATAAACAATCTTTCCCCAATCTTTTATTCTTCTTCTTCCTTATCTATCCCCCAAATTCTACTCTTATCAAAGCTTTACATTAGTTTTGGGCCAGGAATTTACTGTAGCAAACACTGCAACATTTAACAATTTTATAAATATAATTTTTTTTATTGGTGTGATATTACCACTCTATCGGGTGAAAATTTTAATTACTAATTTATTGATAGAATATGTTTTTCGGTATAACGTTCTTCGGTAATTTATTATTTGTCACTAATTTTATTAGTGAAAAGAATAAATTAAAATTTAATAGTTTTATTGACAGAAAATACACTCAAAAAAAATATTTCCACTCGAAATAGGCGGATGAAATTAATCTCTCAGGATATGTTATAAAACAATTTTAGGAAACTGCATTTTTGTTTTCTTTCCAATTTGCTTACATGCCTTAACTTCAAGAGTCATGGTACTAGACTACTAGTAATCTCATTACTGAAACCTAACTCTACCTCGATTTCATTACTGAAACTATAATCACTAACAGCGTTGTGTCTCTTTCAAACAATAAAAATAAAAAAAGATAACGTTTTCTGCAAAAGCCAATTAAAGTAGGGATGAGCTGGTGTATCATTTACTATTATAGTATTGTCTCTCCATTTTTTAGACATCTTCCAAACACATCCATACAATTCTTCTTGCTCGCTTCATCATTTCTAAAATAAAGTTTTAAGCCAAGATTGAATTTTTAAAATTTAGAGTGAGTGGTTACCTATTAGATAAAAAAAAAAAAGGATTAAAATGAACTTTTCAAAATAAATTCAAAGTATTATCTATTTTACATGTTTTTTTCACTTTTTCTCCTGTCTCTTAACTCAACACTATCTTAAAAAAAAAAAAAAAATGTAATTGGATGTTAATTGATGCTAAAAAAAGGTTTAATTGTACCAAAAAAAAATGTTCAATAACCAATTTTTTGTTTTTTTTTTATTTCAAATTTGGGAACTGAACCGTTGCATTCTTTCTTCCCTTCCAGGTACCCTGAAAAGCCTCCCAACTTTGCCGTTTCACTCCATTCCCACCGGAAACTTCCATCTTTCTCATATTCCAGTTTAGTTTCGACATTTTTTATTCACCAACCAGTCCAATAGGTTTGTTCTCACTTATCAATCTGTTAATGCGTCTCCTCTCTAGAAAGGATTTTTAATAACAAACTTATCATTTTTTTTTTTATGTAAAAAACATATTGAAAAATTCTACATAATATTTTCAATTTAATTCTTATTTTTTGGATTTTTGATTTTTTTTCTCGATCTTTTTATTGTTTTTCAATCCAAGTTGATAATGTATTTTGTTTTTAAATTTTAATTCTTTTTTTTTTTTTTTTTCAGCTTAGACATGATAAAAACAAGGCACAGTTAGAGAACAAGACAGCCTTTTACATTGCAATAGCACCCATCAGTTTCTGGTGATAAGGGTTAGCCTGCAAGTATTTAAGCCTCCATGTAGATATCTACAGTATATGTGTCTGAGTATTGTCAGCCTGTATCTGCATCGTTATTGTCTTCTTGGCTATCTACTTCTTCAACTGGTTTTTGATTCATCATGAACCTCCAACTATCTCCTTCCTGTATTTCCCACTGTTTATTCAGCTCATGGATAGTTTTGGATGCTGCATTGGCAATAGCTGGGTTTTTATCTTCTGCCAGTCTCTGCGAAGAGAATTGTAAGTGAAAATTAATGCCATTAAGAAAAGAATTAGCCTTTGTTTTTAAGAAAATTTAAGTACCTGTAAGGCTCCCATGCCTGCATTTCCAAGAGTCCACATGGATGGGGCTGCTGCCAACGCATTGGCCAGTGCTTGTCTGCACCACAAAATTAATTGAACTTTAAACGAGAAAAGGGAAGCCAGAAGATGCAGTAATGTGTTATGTCAGGGACGTACATGAAGAAAAGACTCACGCGTGGACCTGAAAGGTCAGGGACGCATGAGCGTGGGCTCTCTTTTATAAAAAACGACGCTTTGTTGATGGTCCTGCAGCAGCAAGAGAGGCATATAACCAAGGAGATGGTGGGGTGCTCACTGGATGGTTGGTCACTCCTTGACAGCTGGAGTTCATTATTTTGATCCATCACCAATAAGATTTCCGGTGGTGAAAATGCACATGGAGAAGTTTTTATTTTCGTATCTGGTCATTCTATATTGATAAAATAAGTTTAAGGGCTATCTAACACAAACAACATCAGCATCTAGATTTGGAGAATAGGTCACTATTTATTTTTATGATTTAAAAACATTTTTTAAAAAAATTATTTTTTTATTTTTTAATTAATATTTTCTTATTATTTTGATATGCTGATAATAAAAAATTATTTTAACACATTTCTAAATAAAAAAATATTATAATCACACTTTCAAACATCTAAAAAAATCCACTCACAATTCTATTTTTTTTTTTTAATAAAACATTAGTATACAATGCTTTTTCTTTCTGTGTAAATTCCACCCCCTCAAGTTATTAGAAAGTTGGAGTTTGATTTTTAGGATTTTAAAAGTTAATTTTCAATTAACTTTTTTTAAAAAACCTTTTAAAAATTTTATAGAAACTTCTTAAAGTCTATTTTCAAAGAAAAATACTATTTAAAACATGTTTGGAAGTGTAGTTGTTGTTGTTTTTCAAAATGCTTTTTAATTGGAAATATATTAAAATAATATTTTTTTTTAATTTTTAAAAATTATTTTTGATAATGGTGTATTAAAATAATTTAAAAACACAAAAAAATATTAATTTAAAGTAATGAAAAAAAAGAAAAATTTTAATATTTTTTAAAAATACCTTTAAAATGAAAAAATAAATAAGGCTTTAATCATTTAAAACTCCAGAAAATCCGCTATCAACAAAATTAATTTCTAATAAGAGAATGGAATTAAAAAAAATCTTAAAAACAACATGAAGAATGATTTTTTTTTTTTTTTAAAAAAAGAAAAAACAAAGCACGTTCTGTTTCAGATGTACACACTTAGCACTATCAATACGTGTCAAATTTGGGAACCTGAACCGTTGCATTCTTTCTTCCCTTCCAGGTACCCTGAAAAGCCTCCCAACTTCACCGTTTCACTCCATTCCCACCGGAAACTTCCATCTTTCTCATACTCCAGTTTAGTTTCGAAATTTTTTATTCACCAACCAGTCCAATGGGTTTGTTCTCACTTATCAATCTGTTGATGCTTCTCCTCTCCAGAAAGGATAACGACGTTTTCTTGAGTTTTAGCCACCATGACATTGGCAAGAATTTTGGCGATCATCTCTTCAAAGACCTCATTTCTGCTGGGATTCGCACTCTTAGAGATGATGGTGGAATCTACGCAGGAAAAAAGTCTGATATCAAGAAAGCGATACAGGAATCCAGGATATCGGTTGTTGTGTTCTCTAAAGGCTATGCTTCTTCAACAAAGTGCCTGGAGCAACTTGTGCACATCATGGATGCTAGGAATAAAACCGGGCTCCTTGTGCTTCCCGTTTTTTACAACGTTGATCCGTCGGAGGTCAGGAAACAGAAAGGGTTGTTTGAAGAAGCATTTGCTAAACACGAAAAAAGCTTCCATAAGGAAATGGCTAGAGTGAAAAGTTGGAGGGACGCTCTTAAAGAAGCCGCAGACCTGGCAGGAATGGTGCTGCAGCAAGACAGGTATATGAGTAATTGAATAATTGTTTTACCTTTTCAGATCTTTGCCTTCCATTTTTTTTTTCCTGGATAATTTAACCTAGCTATCATCTAGAAAGGAAACACGAATCTTATCGATTTAAAATAGTCCAGTCTTAGTAATTGTGAGCACCTTTCAACACCAGATTTGATTTGTTCTTGGTTCCAAAGGTTGTGCAGCACTTTCTTGTTGTTTTTATCGATTGTCAAGGAGCAATCCCTAGGACTGATCATGCATATAAAAGAATAATAGGGACCAAAAAAAGCAACTTTTTAGTATAGTTTTACATGATATATTTTAGTATAGTTTAATCATAGTTAGATCACTTCTTTAAACTTTAGAGGTCCACGTTTTACATATCGACAGACCGCAGCCATACAAAAAAAAGCACATGAACGAAGAAACTTCCTCAACAGAATTAAAAAAAAAAAAAAAACCTTTTGCCTCTCTTCTTTCTTCAAACAAAGAATCAAGTGAGATCTGCATCTCTTCCAACACAAAAATCTTTATTTCTTTCGACATACTTCTCTTTGTCAAACCGATGGCTTTCAACCCAGTGACCCAAATCTTGATTCTTCTCTCGTTGATGCCCAGTACTTACGACGTGTTCTTGAGTTTCCGAGGCGAAAACACCCGTCGAAGTTTTACGGACCATCTCTACACAGCTCTTTGTAGAGCAGAGATTCGCACTTTCAGAGACGACGATGGGATCCGGAGAGGAGAGAAAATTGATTTAGAAATCAAGAAAGCAATTAACGAAACAAAACTATCCATTATTGTGTTTTCTAAAGACTACGCTTCTTCGAGATGGTGTCTTGACGAGCTAGCGATGATCATGGAACGTAGAAGAACTGTTGGGCACATAGTGTTTCCAGTTTTCTACGATGTTGATCCATCTGAGGTGGGGACCCAAACAGGGAGGTATGGTGAAGAGCTTGCCAAGCATGAGATACGTTTCAAGGACCAGATGGAGAAGGTGGAGGGGTGGAGGAAGGCTCTTAAAGAAGTTGCATACATGGAAGGAATGGTCTTAGAAGACGGGTACTAACTTCTTTTTTTCTTCGAAATTTACTACATCGATAGCTTATATTTTTGAATCAGCTAAGCATTTAGGAATACTTAATTTGACCTTGATCATTCCATACTCGAACATCACGGTTGAGCCACATAGCTAGGGGTTTTTTTTTTCCTTGCTAGTTAACATGTGAGAAGACATTCAATTACCTGGAACCGTGATTGCCAACTATCCTAGGGGAAAAGAGTTTGGCGAGAATGAAAGAAATCCTGCAACTTACTAGATAAACGATGACATTGAAGGGATGTTGATGGACATTTCAAAAAATATTTTTGAGAGTAAATTAAATTCCAGAATCTTTGTGACGAAATCCAAACTTAGATTGCTCAGGATTTATAATTCTGGTGTTAAAAATAACTGAAAAGTGCACCTTCCTCATGGCTGGCGTCAAGTTCCTTTCATAGGAGATGAGATACTGCATTGGGATGAATAATTGTTTTTGGTTCTTTATGATAACTACAAGACGCTATCATTTAGACAGGAAACAAGAATCTTGTCGATTTAAAATATGCAAGCCTTAGCAATTGTGAGCACCTATCTATAAATTAACCTTGAGAGATTGAAGCTTCAATTTTGTTGTGCAAGTTTAATATGGTCAAGGTTACTTCACCGATTCAATATCGAGACAAGCTCATTGATTTGGATCCAAGAAACTGCACATGCCTTATCTGTCTTCCGAGTAGATTTTGTTAAAGATTTCCTATCTCTTAATCTCTCTAATTGTTCAAATGTCAATAAAAAGCATGCAGTTGGTACCAACACATTGAAAACGATGCCTTGAACTTCAATTGTCATAGTGCTAGACTGCTAGTAATCTCAGTTAGCTGTCTGTTTTATGTCCAGAACCTGTGGCTGTGTTTGATATGATGTATAGAGAAAGGATGCTTTGATAAACCTTTTCATTTCGTGAAGCAAAGACATTGAAGCCATTCTAGAAATGCCAAAAAAGAAACGAAAGAAACCTAACTCTGCCTTGATTTCATTACTGAAGCTATAATCACAAACGTTTCTGTGTCTTTTTCAAAGAAAGAAAAAACAAAGGTGTTCTGCAGAAGTGCACTGGTCGATGTAGAACTCTCCCTCCTAAACCAATTGAAGTAGCGATGAGCCTGTGAATCAATTGCTACTGCAGTATTGTCTCTCGATTCATTAGGCATCTTCGAAACACATGCATGGAATTCTTCTTGCTTGCTTCAGCATCTCTAAATTAGTGATAATTGTATGACATGTTTACCCAAACTTAACTATCATGGCCATTCAACTTACAAGTTATTTAAATAACAGGATCTGAGGATGATAAACAAGGGCTGGTTCGTTAATTAGCCTCAATTCAAATGTAATAATTAACTTCTACGTAATTCCAAGTCTATTAACTTGTTTTAGTCCTCACAATCATGTTGAAAGGGTAAACAATTTTTTTTCTCAATTAACGACTGAGCTATAAATTGAAAGTTCTTAATTTGCTATCTGAACTTAAAGTACGAGGAAGATTCTGTTATGTTATCTTGAACTAGATTCTATTGTTTTTAGAAAAACTATGACTATATATGAATGCATCCACATATTTGGATAATTTTGGATAGAAGGTGGCATAATTAGAACAAAATTCTGGCAATCCTGGGTGCTATAATTGAAGTTGCTGGTAAAATTTGGTCCCAAATACAGGGAAAAAAAGAGAGTAATGAAAGCTTAAGTTAAAGGTGGAGTAACAGGTTAAATAGCAATGGAAATTGCCATAAATCAATTTAATACATGGATTATTTGAAAAAAATAACAATTCGTTCACTAATTGTGAAATATTTCCGCCTATTCAAATTAAACATATTCATTACATAAGGCAATTTGATAACAGAAAGCTTCATTTGCTCTATCATCGGTTAAAATGGCATCAAAGGTAACTAAGACTCAGCCGGTTGATTGAAGGGAAACTTGTCTTGGCACTGACTGCTAACTTCATGTGTTGAGAATTTGTCCATTCCCAAGTCAAGCACAACCTTACCTCCAGTCCTCTCACATTGCAGAAGGACTATATTGAGATTATAATATCAATTCCTGATAGTTTATTTATATAAAAAAAACACTATCATGCTGAAATACATTTTCTCCAAGCAGGCAACCAATGATATTCTCGTTACAGAGTGAGTCACGTACTATACAGATTAGTTTTGAAGATAGGTCTTTTTGGTTGTTAGGTTTCTTACGATATCTTCAAATCTGAATGAGACCAGATATTGCACTTACACATGAAATTGGACCTGATCAGATCGCCACAAAAACCCATGAAAAAGAAGCTGTCAAGAAGCTCGTAAAAGTTCTACGATTCAGAACTGCAACTTTATGAATACAACAAAGACTAATAACCTGACCAGGGATTTATTTGAAGGCGAATGGACTCCGATTTTCTAGTCTTAAATGAACAGTTAGTCAAAGTTTCATGCACTACAGGAAACATCAAGCCTGGTCTCATTCAGATTTTGAATTTACAAGTCTCAAAATGAACAAACAGAACAATCTCTCTTGTCATATGTTCAACTTACACATTTGTCTGTCTACTCCTTGTGCGTGCAAGTTCTCTTCGTTCAAGTTCTGTCTAGAAACAACAATAGAACAAGAGTCTGTTGGAGCCCTATCCACAGACGACCCTTTCATGCCTCGTTAAAGATCAATGGGGAATTGCTGTATCAACCAAAAACAACAAACATCGCAATCATCATATCCCCATGCTTGTACTTCTACACTCTCCAAGATGCAAAAGCAGAGCATTTAGCAATGAAAGAAGAGAAGGGATGGTCCATAATTGATTGCATCCTTCTCATTCGAAACAGCAAAGTCCGGATCAAAGCTTAGAATCAACTTCAAAAGAAGAAGAAGATGGCTGGTCATTATTAGGGAACCATACGTCTCAAATTTGGCAACCTGAACCGTTGCATTCTTTCTTCCCTTCCAGCCTCCAGGTACCCTGAAAGGCCTCCCAACTTTGCCGTTTCACTCCATTCCCACCGGAAACTTCCATCTTTCTCATACTCCAGTTTAGTTTCGGCATTTTTTATTCACCAACCAGTCCAATGGGTTTGTTCTCACTCATCAATCTGTTGATGCTTCTCCTCTCCAGAAAGGATTTTTAATCAACAAACTTATCATTTATCTAATTATATACGTGTATAAATTTTTCAATTTGCATTTAAGAATAAAAAATTATTCTTTTCAGTGTAAATTCCACCCCCTCAAGTATTAAAAAATTGGAGTTTGATTTTTAGGATTCTAAAAGTTAATTTTCAATTTATTTTTATTTAAAAAACTTTTAAAAAAATTATAAAAACCTCATAAAACCTATTTTCAAAGAAAAATATTATTTAAAGTGTGCCTTGGTTATGATTGTTTTTAAAATTATTTTTTATTAAAAAATTATTAAAATAATATATATATTTTTTTTAAAAATTATTTTTGATATCAGCTCATCAAAATAATTTAAAAACATTAAAAAATATTAATTTCAAATAAAAAAATAAAAAAATTTTAATTTTTTTTAAAAAAATATTTTTAAAACAGGAAAATAAATAGGGCTTTAATCATTTAAAACTCTAGAAAATCCACGATCAACAAAATTAATTCCTAATAAGGGAATGGAATTCAAAAAAATCAAGAGAAAGTGCTTGAAGCAGTGATGAACAGGTATGAAGCAGGTACTATTTTAAAGAGAAAGTGCTTGAAAGGACATGCTCTGGGTGATATCCTTCAGATCTTGAACATGGTAATTGGCTATAAAAAATGGATCATACATCATCCATCAGGATGGCAACCAATTAGCATTACACTATCAGAGATCCAGAGCGATTTATGGTCTGCAGAGGGCACATAATATCAACTATGGTAAGGGAAGGAGCCTGCAGTCAGCTAAGGGTAGTATTTCAATGATGCTTGGCTCGGCGTGAGGCTGGTAAAAAAGAAGGTTCCAAATCCTTGGAATCGAAAAATAGGTAGTAAAAGTTAAAGTTTATTTATGCTGGCGTCTTTAGTGCATAAGGATGGCCATCTTATATCAACCTTTTGTTTTCTGAGAAGCTCTTAAGTTTATCATGAGGTTTAGTTAAAAGAAGTTCTTGGACAACCTCAAGTCAAGGAGACAATTTTCCGGGGAGCATATTTTCTAGCTGCAAATCTATCTACTTAATGCAGTTAGGTCTTCCTTTTATTGTTCAGTGGTGCAATGGGGTGGTGGCCTTCGTTTCACTCTTGAGCTTCTAGCACACCACCACGATTTAACCATGATTTTACTTTTTTTAGTAGGAAACCTGAGCTGTCAATTCAAGCCATCTACAGAAATTTTATGGATGAAGAAGATCTTATCTTCTAGCATATATGCCTTTCAACAAGTTTATATAACCACCTAATAGACTCTTAATGTATTGCACCTGAGATGGATTTTGTTACTTGTCGCCTGAAATATTTCGGGGAGTTGCATTGGTTCTCAGAAGTCAGTTTATTTAAGGTGTACACCAATGATGGAAAACCAGAATCTGCTATTGCTTCTTCTAAGCTTGAGTACTGGATGGAAACAGAAGATGGAAGTTAAGCGGTGAAAGCACCAACTGAGCAAAGCAATATGTAATTTATGCAAATTTGGAAGATTTTTACAACAAATTGACATATCACATTTGACTGTGATTTAGTCTTGAAGAAGTCAAGACAGGAGAACACAACACAACAACAAATGATGGGTGAATGCTGCAGGGATTGGATGCTGAAATCATCTACCTTAGGGGGTCTTCTAACTTGAGTCATTAAAAAGGTGATGTTCTTGCAACTTCTCTGGTCATCGGATGTTAAGCCCTTTCTTTTTCCTTCTTCTGCTTGTTGCTGTCATGGATGGTAAAGTATGTGTAAACCTCCAATATAGAAGTTTGAGTATATGAGATGCGTGAGGAGCTGCTTGCTTAGCATTTTGTGTGTACCTTGTAGTTCTCTCTGGCTTGTATGGCTTTGATGGATGTGTTTGCATTTAAATGAAATGATATTTGTTCAGCCTTTCTTCATTATCCTTCTCTTTGAAAGAATTAGTTTATCTTTTTAGCCGCCCTCTACTCTTGTGGATATATGTCATTGCCACAGCTGCAGTTCCTTGTTCTTGGAACTGAATAATAATACTATTATGCAAACTTTCATCTTCTTAAACAGCGATGATGTGCTGCAACTTACTCAATGCTTTGGTTGTCTTTGAATTTCAACCGCATGTTTTAGCTTTTGATCAGTTTGAATCAGATGCTTGTTATCTGTGAATCAAACATTGCAAGAACTGGAAGATTTGTGTATACCATCCTTTTAGAGAAGGCGGCAAGTGGGGTGCTGACTGGTCGCTCACTCCTTGACGATTGGAGTTCATTATATTTGATTCATCATCAATAAGAATAGATATCAGGATGTAATAGGGGTTGCAATTCCCTGTTTAATACGTCTATAATTATTTTTTTCTATCAAAACCATGTGGACTTGATGTTTTAAAAGGGTTTATATGCTTTGAAAGGACTTACCCTAGGCAGAGGGTTTAAATATCAGGGTATATACCTTAAAAATATGATCCATACAATTTTTTAGAAAAGAACATAATTCATAAAAACTTATTTTCATCTAGAAACATTTAATACATACCTTTTAAAACCTAAAAAAAAACCCATTTATCAACCTAAAAGCCATCCAAAACGGTTCAAAAATGCAAAATCAAAACAAAAAAAAAAATTTTCAACAAGTTTAAATAATTAGTTTATCTTTTTAGCCCTTTACTCTTGTGGATATATGTCATTGCCACAGCTGCAGTTCTTGGAACTGAATAATAATACTATTATGCAAACTTTCATCTACTTAAACAGCGATGATGTGCTGCAACTTATTCAATGCTTTGGTTGTCTTTGAATTTCAACCGCATGTTTTAGCTTTTGATCAGTTTGAATCAGATGCTTGTTATGTGTGAATCAAACATTACATGAACTGGAAGATTTGTGTTTGCCATCCTTTTGCCTTTTTCCTTGCTTCCACTTCTATCTCCCCCCACTCAATCAGCTAGACAACTACTGTTCCCCCAAACATGATTAAGTTAGAACAGGCAACGTGAGGAATTAACTGCATCAGATTGAAAATCCTAAAAATTTAAGGAATTTGGGAAATCTTGAGAGATAAGGGAAATTGATTTTGGTCGGGGGGAAAAGAGAATAATTGTGTTTCTGCGTCATCTTTTCATAATTATTTTAAGTTATCGGGCGTTTGAATATATAATTTATGAAAAACTAGTAGGAAAGTGCTTACGCGCTTAAAAAAATAGAAGGTAACCTTTTTTTTAAAGAAAATTTTTTATAATGATTTTTCTCTCTCAATTCCTATTTGTTTTTTTAGTTAAGATTAGGATTCAATTTGTTTTTATTATTTTTTTTCTCATTTAATAAAATTTATTCATATAAAAATTAATTAATTTCATAGAGAAAATTGATGTTAATTAATAATTTTCTCTTTCTTACATTCAAATTCAAAAACAAAATTTTTTAAATAAAATATCAAGAAAATAAATTTCTAAATAAAAATTACAATTACAAAAACTATAGTGACACTGTGACAGTAACAGTAAAGACATAAGAAGGGAAAGTACGTAAACAGTTCTAAAGAGAACCTTTTGAATTCCTCCCTCCTTCCGCCGGAAAACCCTCTGAAACGTTGCAGCTTTTGTTCTTTCTTCCCCCAAAGAATCAAGATAGATCTTCATCCATCCAACTCAAAAATCTTTGCCTCTCTTCATCAAACCCATGGCTTTCAACCCAGTGACCCTAATCTTGTTTTTTCTCTCCTTAATTCCTGGGGCTACTTTGACACCCCGGACGTGTGACCCCTCGTTCAGAGGCCCAGTGTTGACTACTTACGATGTCTTCTTGAGTTTTAGAGGTGAAGATACACGCAAACATTTCACCGACCACCTCTACAAAGCTTTAACTAGAGCAGGGATTCCCACTTTCAGAGACGACGACGAGATCCGGATAGGAGAGAACATTGAGTTAGAAATCCAGAAAGCAATTCAAGAATCAAAATCATCTATTATTGTGTTTTCTAAAAACTACTCTTCTTCAAGATGGTGTCTTGATGAACTCTCGATGATCATGGAACGTAGAAGAACTGTTGGGCACTTAGTGTTCCCAGTTTTCTACGATGTCGATCCATCTGAGGTGGAGAACCAAACAGGGCAATTTGGTGAAGAGTTTGCTAAACTTGAAGTACGCTTCAAGTATCAGATGGAGAGGGTGGAGGGATGGAGAAGGGCTCTTAAGGAAGTTGCAAACATGGAAAGGATGGTTCTGGAAGACAGGTACTAACTTCTTCTTTTTTAATTTCTTCGAAATTTGTTTCATTGATAGCTTATATTTTTGAATCAGCTGAGCATTTAGGAACGCGTAATTTGACCTCGATCGTTCGATACTCAAACATGGCTAAGATTTTCAATTTTAGGCTCCAGGAGAATGCTTAACATCATTGAAATATGACGCATGTTGAGCCACATAGCTAGGGTGTTGTTTTTTCTTGCTAATCAACATGTGAAAAGACATTCAATTACTTGGAACCATGGCTTCACGAGACAAACACAGCCAACTATCCTAGGGAAAAGAGTTCGACCAGAATGAAGAAATCTTGCATTTTACTAGTGAAATGAAGACATTGAAGGGATATTCTTGGACGTTTCAAAGATTAGTTCTGAGATTAATTTAAACTCTGGAGTCTTTGTAAGGACGTGCAAACTTAGATCGCTTAAAATTTATGATTCTGGAGTTAAAAATCACTGTAAAGTGTGTGAAATATGTAAACCTTAGCAACTGTGAGCACCTTTCAAATACCAGATTTTTCAAAGGATAGAAACCTTGAGAGATTGAATTTCCAATTTTGTACAAGTTTCTTATCTCTCTTCCGAGTGGAAGTTGTTCAAGATTTCTTATCTCTTAACCTTTCTAGTTGTTAAAATATCAATAAGAAAGCATGCAATTGGGACCAATATATAATCAAGCTATTGAAAATGTTAGGATCGGTGATTGATGCCCAAACACACAACAAAACAATTTAACATGGCTTGGCAATTTGCCTATGTCCATGGAGCAGCCAATTTCATTATATAGAGAGAAAACTACAATCTACAACAATGAAGGAGGAGGAACACCTCGCTCAACTCCCTCTCTTTGTAATTGCCTTACATTTCTCTTATCCCTCTGAGCTTGCTACTGCAAGCTGCTACATTTTACTGCTTTCTTTTGGCTCTCACACAACCTCTATTTTATAGTGGAAATGGGGGAACATCCATCCCATCTCCACTTAACTCTCCCACTTTATGATATTTGATAGAAATTTTTAGGAAACTGCAATTTTGTTTTCTTTCCGATTTGCTTACAGGCCTTAACTTCAATAGTCATGGTGCGAGACTGCTAGTAATCTCATTACTAAAACCTAACTCTGCCTTGATTTCACTACTGAAACTATAATCACAAACAGCGTTGTGTCTCTTTCAAAAAAAAGATAAAGTGGTCTGCATAAGTGCACTCGTCATTGTAGAACTCTTTCCTAATCCAATTGAAGTAGCGATGAGCGACTGTATCAATTACTATTGTAGTATTGTGTCTCCATTCATTAGGCATCTTCCAAACACATCCATAGAATTCTTCTTGCTTGCTTCATTTTCTCTAAATTATTGATAATTGTGTGACATGTTTATCCATAACTTAATAACACCACCATCTAACTTAAAAGTTATTTAAACAGAAACTGGAACTGAGGACGATAAACAAGGGCTGGTTTGTTAGATTAGCCTCAAGTCAAATGTAATTATTTGTGTGAGATGTTTCCTCCTGATTCTAGTAGTACCTAGGCAACACAAGTTAAGGAAGACGTTCATTTTAGGTAATAAACTTTTAAGCAGGCAAGGACAGAACAATTTATTTTCAGGAGCAATCCTAGTTCTTATGCATTCTGAATTAGACAATCTAATCATATGGTCAAAAGCTCCCTACAGGTTAGCACCAAAGGATGAACACAATCAGCCTATAAAAAAATTGAAATAAAGAAAGCTTGTATTTGACAGGAGCAATCTGATGCTTGTATTTGACAAGCATCCACAAGATCTACCCGAGGTTGGAGTGGTTGACTCGTTTAAACTCAGTTTAATTTTTTTTCTTCAAAAAAATGTTTTAATTTTAAAAAATTAAATTGATATCGTAAATTAACCTGTCCCATCTCAGGACGGATCATAGGCCGTACAGGCTTTGGTATTGGTAATTCCTAGGCATAGCTTCCTTTTGTGTTGCCGGAATGTGAAGGAGAAATTAGTGGTTGGGCCTTCTATAGTGTCAAAATAAAAATTACCGGCCTCAAACGGGTAAAAAAAGATTCTGGCCGGGAAAAAATTTTTAATTTTAAAAGTGCAAAATGGTTTTATGAGCTCAAATTAGTAGTTGGGCCTTCTATTGTGAGTTTTTTTTATTAATCTTTATTTTTTTTAATTTTTTCTGTTAATATTTTTATTTTTTTTTCGATTTAACTTTCAAATGGATAAATTGTTGTTGCCTTTTAATTTATTTTTTAACTTCTATCTTAACTTTTATTTTTTTAATTGCTATTTTTTAAAAAAATTATGTTTTTTTTTTTTTAATTTCATCATTTAACGTTTCATTTACAAGGGATTTGAGCTTCATAATTCTTTCTTATATAATGTTTTTGATCAGATAACTCGGGTCATGTATTTGAAAAGTTAACTGGGGTTGATATTTTTTTTTCTTATTTTCTTTTTTGATATCAAATTTAAATCCAAAATAAATTTAAAAAACAATTAAAAAAGTATTAATTAAAAAAATAAAAAAATGAAGTTGGGCTTGGGAAGCTAAGCCGTGCATTTGACACATCAAGAAAGGGCCCACGTGTGGGCTTGCAAGGTCGGGCGCACGAGCACTGGCCTTTAATTTATTTATTTTTTAAATTAATAGGGTAGGTGACATGTCATTTGACCTTTTTTTTTTTTTGTAAAAAATGCTTTGTTTGACACTTAGATTCTGACCACTATGGTACGGTAAAAAAATAGTGTTTCTATTTGTTTGATCTCGAAACCCATTTTTATCATATTTTTAACACAAAACATCTATGTAACACTTTAGGAACCTTTTGGAAACCCTGTTAAACTAATTAATGGTCTCAAAAAAACACTAAAAGTTGCTCTAAAACCAAAATCAAAATCAGCCTGAAATAAAAATATATATTTTTGAGCTCAAATATTTTTTATGTGCTTTCAAGGTAAAAAAAAAAAAAAAAAAAACGCTCAATCTAAACTCCTGGAATCTTTTGACACAAAAATCAATTATTTTGGTAGCAGAAATCATCACCATCGACAACTTTCTCACTCTGCATCGGAATCTTGCAAGCCCTTCTTCTCCACAAAAAAATATTTCTGAGATCAGATATTTTTTTTGGTACTTTGAAGGTAAAAAAAAAACTCTCAATCTGAACTTCTATTATTATATAAAACTATTTAATATAAAAATCAATTATTTTAGTAACTGAAATCGTCACCATTAATAACTTTCTTGCTTTATGTCGGAATCTTGCGAGTGATTCTCTCCTCCACCAAAAAATAACCGAAGAAATGGAGGAGATTGAAGTTTTAAACTAAAATTGTATTTTTTGAAATTTAAAGAGACTAGTTAATTAATAGCTAAAAATATGAGGGATTGAAATGAATTTCTCAAAAAAAATTTCAAAAGCTATCACCTATTTTATTTGTTTTTTTCATTTTAGTCCTTTATTTCTAAATTCAATGCTATCTCCCAAAATAATATGCAATTTGTTATTAATTGGGACTAAAAAGGGTTTTAGTCGTAAAAAAAAAAATTGAAATACCACATTGAATTTTTTTTTAAATCACCATTGAGATCTAAAGTGACAAAATATAAAATCACTGCTTTTAGTTTATACTCTAACTATAATACTTATTCAGTATTCGACTAAAAAAAGTGACTGTTGATCCAGGTTGTGATTTTCCGTTTGATGGACTATCAGGCCCTGTTTCTTCAAAAGAAACCCAAGTTTAGATCAATATTAATTGGACCAAACTTATCAAATCTTGGCCATGTGTGCACTAATTTGACATCTTAGCAATTCTAGACTGTTCGAAAAAAACCCTTTCCCCTTTCTCGTTCCTCCACTTCCAGTTACCAGCAGTCCGACGGATCTCATCCTGAAAATCCTCCCAACGTTGCCGGTTCACTCCATTCCCATCGGAAACTTCCATCCTTCTAGTTTCGGCATCATGAATTCACCAACCAGTCCAATGGGTTTGTTCTCAGTTATCAATCTCTTGATGCTTTTCCTTTCTGGAAAGGCTAATGATGTTTTCTTGAGTTTTAACCACCAAGAAATTGGCAAGAATTTTGCCGATCATCTCTACAAAGACCTCAATTATGCTGGGATTCGCACTTTTAGAGATGATGGTGGAATTTACACTGGACAAAAGTCTGATATCAAGAGAGCGATACAGGAATCCAGGATTTCGGTTGTTGTGTTCTCTAAAGACTATGCTTCTTCAACAAAGTGCCTGGACCAGCTTGTGCTCATAATGGATGCCAGGAGAACAACTGGGCTCCTTGTGCTTCCTCTTTTTACAAACGTTGATCCGTCGGAGGTCTGGGAACAGAAAGGGTTGTTTGAAGAAGCATTTGCTAAACACGAAAAAAAGCTTCCATAAGGAAATGGCTAGAGTAGATAGTTGGAGGGCGGCTCTTAAAGAAGCTGCAGACCTGAAAGGAAAGGAGCGGAAACAAGACAGGTATATAACTAATTCCTTTCCAAGCTGTTATCTGTTCATCAAAGTCCAGAGAATACAGGCTTAGAGAGCTTTTTTTCTTTTTTAAAAGAACAATTAACATCACTAATTCGAACAGGAAGAATTCCATTTGTAGGGAACAAATTAAAAAAACTGAAGGTTTTTATACATACATGAATGGTAAAGGTTAAACGTAGAAAAATTAAATTAGAGTAATTGAATTTCACATTCCAATTTCTTAAAGACTTTAACTTCCTCTTTTTTCCTTAAAAAATTATTACATCGATAGCTTATATTTTTGAATCAGCTAAGCATTTAGGAATACTTAATTTGACCTTGATCATTCCATACTTGAAAATCACTGTTGAGCCACATAGCTAGGGTGTTGTTTTTTCGTGCTAGTTAACATGTGAGAAGACATTCAATTACCTGGAACCGTGATTGCACGAGACTAATGCAGCCAACTATCCAGGGGAAAAGAGTTTGACGAGAATGAAAGAAATCTTGCAATTTACCAGAGAAATGAAGACATTGAAGGGATGCTCTTGGACATTTCAAAAATTAGTTTTGAAAGTAAATTAAATTCCAGAGTCTTTGCAAGGAAATCCAAACTTAGATTGCTTAGGATTTATAACTCTGGAGTTAAAAATAAGTGTAAAGTGCACCTTCCACATGGCTGGCGTCAAGTTCCTTTCTTAGGAGATGAGATATCTGCGTTGGGATGAATAATTGTTTTGACCTGAGATCTTTGCATTCCAGTTTTTGTCTGGAGAAATTTGAACTAGCTATTATCTAGAAACAAAACAAGAATCTTATCGATTTAAAATATGCCAGCCTTAGCAATTGTGAGACCCTTTCCATGCCAGATTTTCTCAAACGCTAGAAATTAACCTTGAGAGATTGAATCTTCAATTTTGTTGTACATGTTTAATATGGTTAAGGTTACTTCACCGATTCAATATCGGGACAAGCTTATTGATTTGGATCCAATAAAGTGCACATGCCTTATCTCTCTTCCGAGTAGATTTTGTTAAAGATTTCCCATCTCTTAACCTCTCTAGTTGTTCAAATGTCAATAAAAAGCATGCAGTTGGTACCAACATATTGAAAACGATGCCTTAACTTCAATTGCCATGGTGCTAGACTGCTAGTAATCTCAGTTATCTGTCTGTTTTATGTCCAGAACCTGTGTCTGTGTTTGATATGACGTATAGAGAAAGGATGCTTTGATAAACCTTTTCATTTCGTGAATCAAAAACGTTGAAGCCATTCTAGAAATGTCAAAAAATAAACAAAAGAAGCCTAACTCTGCCTTGATTTCATTACTGAAGCTATAATCACTAACGTTTCTGTATCTTCTTCAAAGAAAGAAAAAACAAAGGTGTTCTGCATAAGTGCACTGGTCGATGTAGAACTCTCTCTCATAAGCCAATTGAAGTAGCGATGAGCCTGTGAATCAATTGCTACTGTATTATTGTCTCTCGATTCATTAGGCATCTTCGAAACACATGCATGGAATTCTTCTTGCTTGCTTCAGCATCTCTAAATTAGTGATAATTGTTTGACATGTTTACCCAAACTTAACTATCATGGCCATTCAACTTACAAGTTATTTAAACAGTAGCGGGATCTGAGGATGATAAACAAGGGCTGGTTCGTTAATTAGCCTCAATTCAAATGTAATTATTTTTGTTTTTCATGTTCTTTAAAAAAAGACCGACCAAGCAGATTTCAATCCTACTCTTAGGATTGCATTGGAAATTTCTGATGGTATATCCACACAAACACCAGCACTAGAAATCATGGTATCACCTCATGCTGGACATTTAATATTCATCATATATAGTCTGGTTAAGTTGCATGAAGACAGCCATAAAAACTAGAACAAACTGAAACAACAGCTAAAAAATGACTTTCAAGCTACAGAGCACCTTTAAATCCCCCACGACAGCATCCATGAATGATAATACATCAGCTTATCTGTGCTTGTAGTAAAAAAACGAGCTTATTCAATTAGTTAGCTGTGCTTAATTTCAGAAATGTCATTTTTGTGCATAGTAAAATCAAGATGATTCATGGAAACGTAGGTCATCTTTTTATCACTCGGGCTATCTACAAAGCATTCTCTGAGGAACTTAATTTGTTCACAATTTGATTTGTTCTTGCTTCGAGCTGCCTTAATCATCATGTTAAAAGGTTATGCAGCAGTACGTTGTTGTGTTTTTTGATTGTCAAGGATAACTTCCTAGGATTCATGCATGCTGACAAATGAAATGACACATGCAATGGAGCCTTTTTGTTCCATGTTTATTGAAAAATAATTCATGGACTTTTGAAAAAATAGTAGAAAAATAATATTAAGATCTATAATAGTCTTTGCAAACATGGACCTCCCTCAAGAACTAAGTCCCTTTTCTGAGTAGATGAGATATTTACATAGGGATGGATGTCTCTGACATGTTTGCCTTGTAATTAAATTTTGATCGGAACCCTTTTTGAGCTTGAGGCTGACCGATCTAGCAAGGTCAAGCAAGTCTGGGAAGGAGACCAGAATCTTTGCAGTTTAAGAAGTTCAACCTTAACAATTCTAGATCTGCAGAGGATAGAAGAAACCTTGAGACGTGGATATTGTACAAGTGTGGTCGTGGTTCTTAATTTGTCAATTCAGCATCCACCCATCTGCATCGATGTATTCCAAGCTGATTTTTTTTGCTGTATATGTCTCTTCTTCTTCTTCTTCTATGTTGATCTGATGAGGAATTAGCAAATTAATCCTTGATTTAATTTGTATGAATGTGTGTTTGCAGGTATGAGTCAAAGTTCATAGAGTCGATTGTTAAAGAGATCGCAGATAAACTCAACCTCTCACTGCCTCACGTCCGTCCGTCTGCACTTCCACTGGCGTCAGCCCTCCGCCCACCTTCATATTTTTTTGGTCTTTTACGAGAGTGGAGGTCTTTGTTTCAGACCCCCCTCTCTCTTTTTATTTTTTTTTACTTCATCAGCTGACGTGGAAACTAACACTCTCCACGTCAGCTGATGAAGTCAAAAAAAATAAAAAGAGGGGGGGGGCCGGTGGGGGTAAAGCAGAAGTGTGAAACAATAGGAACTAAGCACGTGGATATGTGTCGGCTGATGAGAACTAAAGGGTGAAAAGGAAGGTCCCACAGCATCTGCGACAGCCCACCGACTCTGTCAAAGCATGAATGGATGAATTAATTAAAGGATTGTACTTCAATGAATGCTTCTCTCTTTTTTTCACTATTTGTATGTTTGCATAAGGATGAATTAATTAAGGAATTTTCTGCTGACAAGATCAAAATGAGATGTTGCATAATCAAAGCCTAACTGATCTTTTGACATATGACTGCTACAAGTGCATGCTTAGTGTTCTTCTCAACTATATTCTGAAAAAAACAAACTTTTTTAATCAACAAACTTACCACTGATTTTATAAATACGCGCAAACCACAATATAAAAAAATTCATAACCTAAGATGTGCAATCAAAGATTAATTAATGAATGGAAAAGTCATCACACAAGTTTCTAAAATTAAGCTAATATAATTAGTCTTAGAAGGAGTCTAAGTTACATTTTGGTGTAAGAAAAAGGTCTCAATATTTTATAAATATATTAAAATATAAAATGAAAAATGAAAAAAATTAAATAAAAATTATAATAATCTCTTTGAAGCATTATAAAATAAAAAAATATTAAAAAAATAATTAATATTAAAAAAGATTAACCAAAAATTTTAAAAAATAAAAAATAAGATAGTTATTAAAATTTAAATAAAAACATTAATTAAAATTAAAAACAAAGGTCAAGCCGCAAACTTTGCTAGGACCTTATAGCCTAGGTTCACAAACCTTTTTTTTTCTTTTATATAGTTTTAGATGATATCATCTACTCCAATTATTTTCTTGTAAACAGATGATAATTTGTTTATTAAGACAGATGATATTTCATCTTTTACACCAGCCTCTACTTACTTCTAGTTGAAAAATTAAAGTTTTGACTGGGATCCTAAAATCTATTTTGTCAACCTCCTTTTCGCTTGAAAAACATTCTAAAAACCATTGAAAACCAACTTTTAATCTCTCTAAAAAAATTAAAAATTAAACAAATAAAAAAAATCAATGATCTCAATTTACTTTTTTCTAGAATGATTAGAGGAAAGCACCATCTTCATGGAATTTTTCTATATAAAAAAAAACAAATGGATACCATGATAACTTTTTTTGGTGACAAGAATGTCTATGTTTAATATCTTTTAGTGATTTTGTCTATCTTCTTTCAACATTCAAAAACTAAAACACAAAACAAATTAAGTTTGAGATCAAAATTTGAAATGCTAAAATAATAGGGATCAAGCAATAGATTAATTAAAAACTATAGAGCAAATATAACTTTTCCATGCCAATATCTAAATGGGATTTGTTTTTTTGTGAAATTTTATCCTTCTTCTTTTAGATTTATTTTGCAAGATTGGTATTTAATTCATAATCAGAACATCCTCGAAATACCTCTCGACACTTTTTAATGTGTAAAAAAAATACAAATTAAAAGAAATATCAACATACAAAACCATGCTAATATAATTTAAGAGGGTAAAAATTGAGATTAAGAAATTCAATGAGGAAAATGCAAGAAACAAAATGGGTTTCACTATTCATATGTTAAAAACAAAAATGTGGTTTCATTGTATATGAACACAACAGTAAAATGCCATTGATACACTTTTTCCTGTTAGATATTATGAACTCTATCCCTTCTATCCTTTTTGAGCAAGTATGACAAAAAAAAAAAAAAGGAAAGACAAAAAAAGTATGATAAAATATTGCTTTATGGTTTCTCATCGTCTCTACACATTGATTTGTGCTAAACATAACATTGTACAGAGTAAGAGAAGAACAAGTATCAACATTAAGAGATTGCATATCAAATTTAGACACTGTAAACCACCTGCTCTTAGACATGATTGATCTTGGGAACATTTAGTTTATTATCAACTATCATAAAATATATTTGAGAATGAAATTAAAACAACACAAACTCAAAGTTTAGGAATAAAATTATCAAATTTGAGAGTCAATTGATCATAAATTAAAGAATTAATAAGTTTGAGAATTTAATTAAAAATTTAGATTAGTTTAATTAATGAAATGATGGGCTTAATTAAAGAATTAATAAGTTTGCAGAATTAATTAAACTTTGATTTAATTAATTAAAAAAATCAGGAACTTAATTGAAGAAATAACAAAGTTTGAAGCTGATTCAAGGCATGATTGCAGGAAATGAAAGTTCAAGGACCAAATTGAATAATCCAGAAATCTAGAACTGTTGTGTAAATAGCACTATAACTTAGGGATTCAATTGAAATTAATCTGAGGGCAAACTTAAAAGAAATATTTGATTATTTGGGATCCAAATGTTAAATTGCAAAAGTCTAGGGGCCAAAATGAAAATGTTCATTTCTGTCGAAACGACACCGTTGCTGGGTGAAACAGTTGTGCTCGTCTTCTTCATTCCGATTCAACAGGTGAGCTGGAAAAGTTGCTGTGATTTCGGTATTGAAAATGATCAAAATTGTTTCAAGAATCTTCTTTTCATTAGATCAAATCAGATGATATGAGATTTATGGCAAAAGATTGAAGGCAATGAAAGAAGCTGGTGTACACATTTTAAATTAAAAAAAAAGAACCGTATCAATTTACGGAAACCGGTTTAAATTAACTTGTTTTGACTCGATTTGATTTGGTTTATGCTGTTCAAAAATCAACAAAACTGAAAAATAAAAACTTGCATGATTTCTGGCCACACGTTCCCATAATCTCAAATTACTTGCTCATCTTAACCAATGCTTCTCTACACTAGGTAATTTGAATTCAATTAAAGGATGATAAATCAAGCATGGATCATTATATTGTCTGTGCAACTCACAACCACTAGCAAAGGAAAATCAACAAAAGCATAATTCTATTTTTCATCTCACAATAGATCTGCTCCAATCACAACTGGATTATTCTTTGATGAGTATCAAATGGGTTTTGAGGTGTTCTTGGGCTACTGTAGTTTTTTACTGTTGTTTTCGGTTCGACAGAGAAACAGTTGGGTTAGTTGTAAGAGAGAGAGAGAGAGAGAGAGAGAGAGAGAGATGGTGGAGGTTGTATGTGCTTGCCATGTTAGAGCTTTTTTAAATTATTATTTTTCTTGCTTTAATTTTTTTCATTTTTTTTCTCACATTTTTCTGTCATCATATATGAAAAAAAAAAAAAAGAGGTAATGGAAGTTTAAGTTAAAGGTGGAGTAACAAGTTAAGTAGCAATGGAAGCTGCCATAAATCAATTTAATACATGAATTAATGTAAGAAAATATGTCAATATTATAAATATATTTTAGGTATTATGATTTTTTAACATGGAAATAAAAGATATTGTTTGCCGCTTAATAAAACAAATTTTAAAAATATATGAACCAACAAATCAAAAAATAGTTGTTAATGCTAATTAAATACTAAAATGAAAAGCTAATATTTCCAATAAAGTAAAGGTAAATGCACATGCAAATACTTAACCCCGACTACTCTTTGTATTTTCTATTTTTTTATTTATTATATGTTAGAAGTTGATTCTAGCAACCAAGGACAATTTTTTTTATTTTTATAAATATGTCACATAAATATAATTTATTTATATAAAATGAAAAATGAAAAATGAAAAATGAAAAAAATAAAAATAAATTACAATAATCTCTTTGGAGATTTATGAAATTAAAAAAAATAGCATTAAAAAATTAATTACTATTAAACAAAGATTAACGAAACAATTTTAAAAAATAATTAATAGATAAGGTATTCACATCAAGAAATATGATGTGTGCGTGAGGAAAAGAAATGGAACCAAGAAAATTAATGATCAGAGTGTAGAAACTTTTGAAACAATCATTTCATTTTACTGATATTTTCTTCATTGTTAAGAAGTGCTCGCGGGGATTGCTCTTTTTGATGTTCGTGACTTGAATGATCCAAGTTATTCATATCAAGTCCTTAAGATTTCTGGAGGTTTTATTCATATCAAGTCCTTTCTCTGTTCAGTTTATAGGTTGCTTTCTTTGCCGTTATGAACTTCTTTGGCTTATAAGAAAAGAGACATTTACTCATTATCAACCCATCAAAATCCTGCTATATCATCATTTGATTTCAGAGAGTACTTTTTTGGTTTTATGCTTCGGACAAGAGAGTTTAGCAACTGAGTAGAAAGATGATGATAGTTCAAGCAAGGTCATCTCGTTGTACCTGAACATTGCATTAGTTTTTGCTGAAAATCTATGTGAGAAGAGAACAAGGCAGACAAAACATGGTGAAGTGTGGAAGTTGAACAATCATCTTATTTCACCATGAAATTCATTTTTTCTGCAGTTCATCCTTTTACAGTGTTACATACGTGTTCTCTACTTGCAATCTCATGACGTTTCAAGGTGACAAGGCAGCTCTTCTCCCGTCTTCTTGTTTTTAACTAAAACTCAAAACTCCACTTACACTGTATGGAAAAAGCAGACAAAACCTTCAAAATAAAATAAATAAGCAGAAAAGGCAAGAAAACAACTGGAAGACTCTTGGGTTTTCGAGCTGCTGGCTAGAACAAGCAAATTATTGATTACAGGCCATGCATGTCATGATTTTACACTTGGGGCTTCTGGTATTTCAGGGGCTTCACAACCTCCGTTGTTAAGTCAGGGTCATCCCTTCCAAAGTGACCATAAGCAGCTTGCTGTCCCTCCTCCTTCATCCCTTGCTACTTGTCAAGTCCACCAAAGTTACTTTAAGATGCCACAGCAAACAAAGAAGAGAAGGGATGGTCTATAATTGATTGCTTCCTTCTCATTTGAAACAGCAAAGTCCGGATCAAAGCTTAGAATCAACTTCAAAAGAAGAAGAAGAAGAAGAAGAAGAAATCTTCAGTTTCAACAACGCAGATTACGAACACTAAGCAAAATTGGCAAAAGCCTTGGCAAAATTCAAGAGCAGGAACAGCAGCAATGCTCTGGCTCTCTGAAACTTGGGGGCAACATGCCAAATACACTTTACCACCCTTAAAATCTTTGTCCCGCCACTCCTCGGTTTAGGAGCTGGAAACAGGAGAGATTCGCCAACTGAAATTGGCGGGAAAAGACGTCATTAACAAACTAAATCGAGAAAGAGAGAAATGCGGTGAGCGTGGATTGAACACGCGACCTTCAGATCTTCAGTCTGACGCTCTCCCAACTGAGCTATCCCCGCCTGCTTTGTTGCTTCTTTTCTGTTAAGAATTATGAAACAATTAACAAATTCTAAAATACATGCATTTTGCAAGTACATCTGTGCATCCTAACTGTTTTCCGTGCTTTTGCGGTTGTTAGTGGGAAAGAATTTCACATTAGATTGAATTTTCTGGTAAGTTGAAATCTCAACTTGGCTTATTATTGTGGAAATTAGGTTATATATTTCATGTTTAAGAAATTAGGATGCCTGCGAATGAAGCTTTACATTAGTTTTGGGGCTGGAATTTATTCTAGAAAACTTGTGATGGAAATGAAGCAAATCCTAGACTCTGGTGTGTGTAGCCGCTGCACTTCTTATACCTGAAGCCATTGGCTTTCACAAGAGAAAAGAGACCTCATGATGATAGAAAACCATTTAACAGTTTTATTGATAGAATTTTTTTATTGGTGTGAGATCACTACTTCATTGAGGAAAATTTTACCTACTAATTTATCAACGAAATGTGTCCATCAATATAATATTTATCGTTAATTTTATTATTATTTGTCACCAATTTTATTGGAAAAAAAAATTAAAAATTAATGACTTTACAGACAAAAAATTTGCGTAAAAAACAATTCCCGTTAAAATATACCGATAAAATAAATCTATAGGGATATTTTATAAAGCATTTTTTTCTGATTTGCTTACAAGCCTTAACTTCAATAGTCATGGTTTTTTTTTGGATTCGAGGAAACCCCACCCTCCGAAAAGCGCACTTTGTGGGCCTAGATAAGTAAGTAAAACCCCGGCTGTCCCAAGCTCTTACAAGAAGTGCACGCCCTGTCATGGTGCTAGACTGCTAGTAATCTCGTTACTGAAACCTAACTCTATCTTGATTTCATTACTGAAACTATAATCACTAAAAGTGCTGTGTCTCTTTAAAAAAATAAAAATAAATAAAGTGGTCAGCAAAAGCCAATTGAAGTAGGGATGAGCTAGTGTATCAATTACTTCAAGCATTCCATGGATGATATGATCATGAAGCGTTTTCTTCACACGAGAAAGGCTTCCAGGTTGAGATGGGCAGCTCTTAAAGAAGCTGTAGATGGCAGGGATGGTTCTACAAAACTGGTTCATCATATTCCTGTTTCCTCCTGATTCTAGTAGTACCTAAGCAACACAAGTTAAGGAAGACGTTCTATTTTTCTGAACCCGAAACTCATTTTCATTCTATATTTGATACAAAACAATTATAAACATCCTAGAAACCCTTTTAGAAATCTTGTTAAACAAATTTATAGCCTAAACAAAACACAAAAAAGTTACTCAAAAAACCCATAATCAACTTGAAATAATAAAAAATATATTTCAAATCCAGGGATTTTCAAGTAAAGGGGTTAACTACGGTAAAAAAATAAAGAATTAAAATGAACTTTTAAAAAAAAATTCAAAATTGTTACTTATTTTATATGTTGTTTTTTTTTTACTTTTATACCCTATTTCTCAATTCAACCCTCTCTTAAAAAATAAAATAAAATATGCAATTGGATGTTAATTGATGCTAAAAAAAGAAGAAGAGGTTTAACTGTACCAATAAAAAATAAATTCAATAACCACTTTTGTTTTTTTAATCACCATTGAAATCTAAAGTGACAATACTATAAAAAGTAACTGTTCATCCAGGTTGTGATTTTCCGTTTGATGGACTATCAGGCCCTGTTTCTTCAAAAGAAACCAAGTCTAGATCAATATTAATTGGGTCGACAGAAATGGACCAAACATATCAAATCTGGGCCACGTGCGCACTAAGTTGGCCCATGAGGCGTCCCTCTCGCAGTAGGGTTCTAGACCTCACCTCGCTCTCTTTCTTCCACTTTCAGTTACCTAGCAGTTGGCGGATCACAACTTGAAAAGTCTTCCCATCATTTCCGTGTCTCCCCATTCGCATCGGGAAATTCCATCCTTCTAGTTTTGGCATTTCTTACTCACCAACCAGTCCAATGGGATTTTAAAACTCAATTTTCATTTTCACCTGCAAAACTTAAAAAAAAAAATTCATAAAACCTCATAAAGTCTATTTTCAAACAAAAACACCTTTTAATCATTTAAAACTCTAGAAAATCCATGATTAGAAATAACTTAATAAAAATTAAATTGAAATAAGTTACAAAATTAATTCCTAATTAGAGAATGGAATTCAAAAAACAAACAAAACCAATGAAGAATGATTTTTTTTTAAAAAAATAATAAAACAAAGCACGTTCAGATGTTACACAGTTAGCAGTTAGCACTATCAAAATTCAAAAAGGAGACATAAAAAAATAGCACTGTGGTCCAATTTGATGGCTGGTCATTATTAGTGAACCATACGTGTCAAATTTGGGAACCTGAACCGTTGCATTCTTTCTTCCCTTCCAGGTACCCTGAAAAGCCTCCCAACTTTGCCGTTTCACTCCATTCCCACCGGAAACTTCCATCTTTCTCATACTCCAGTTTAGTTTCGGCATTTTTTATTCACCAACCAGTCCAATGGGTTTGTTCTCACTTATCAATCTGTTGATGCTTCTCCTCTCCAGAAAGGATAACGACGTTTTCTTGAGTTTTAGCCACGATGACATTGGCAAGAATTTTGGCGATCATCTCTTCAAAGACCTCATTTCTGCTGGGATTCGCACTCTTAGAGATGATGGTGGAATCTACACAGGAAAAAAGTCTGATATCAAGAAAGCGATACAGGAATCCATGATATCGGTTGTTGTGTTCTCTAAAGGCTATGCTAATTCAACAAAGAGTCTGGACCAGCTTGTGCAACTCATGAATTTCAGAAATAAAACTGGGCTCGTTGTGCTTCCCGTTTTTTACAACGTTGATCCGTCGGAGGTCAGTGAACAGAAAGGGTCGTTTGAAGAAGCATTTGCTAAACACGAAAAAAGCTTCCATAATGAAATGGCTAGAGTGGAAAGTTGGAGGGCCGCTCTTAAAGAAGCCGCAGACCTGGCAGGAATGACGCTGCAGCCAGACAGGTATACAAGTAATTGAATAATTGTTTTACCTTTTCAGATCTTTGCCTTCCATTTTTTTTCTGGATAATTTAACCTAGCTATCATCTAGAAAGGAAACACGAATCTTATCGGTTTAAAATGGGTCAGCCTTAGCCTTTCAATACCAGATTTGATTGGTTCTTGGTTCCAAAGGTTGCGCAGCACTTTCTTGTTGAGTTTATTGATTGTCAAGGAGTAATCCCTAGGACTGATCATGCATATAAATGAATAATAGGGACCACAGTGTAGAAAAAGCCCCCCCTGAACGCAACAAAAAAAAAAAAAAACAACTTTTAAAATTTTTTTTTGTGTCAACCTAATCCTTTTGCTTTGATGTTTTTTAACCCAACCTTATAAATAATGGTATTTAGTAATAGCAATATGTAATGCAATGAAAAAGTAATACATATATATATACATATATATACAAATGCAATATTTTTCATTGTGCATACACGAAAGCATACATAAAAAACAAATTATAAAATAAAAAACATAAATATTTTAGTATAGTTGAATCATAGTTAGATCACTTCTTTAAACTTCTGAGGTCCCAGTTCTACAGCCAAACATATCCGAGCACATGAACGAAGAAACTTCCTAAACAGATTAAAAAAAAAAAAAAAACCCAACCTTTGGCCTTTCTTCTTTCTTCTTTCTTCCAACAAAGAATCAAGTGAGATCTGCATCTCTTCCAACACAAAAATCTTTGTTTCTTTCGACATATTTCTCTTCGTCAAACCGATGGCTTTCAACCCAGTGATCCAAATCTTGTTTCTTCTCTCGTTGATGCCTAGTACTTACGATGTGTTCTTGAGTTTCCGAGGCAAAGACACTCGCAGGAACTTCACCGACCACCTGTACAAAGCGTTATCTAGAGAAGGGATTCCCACTTTCAGAGACGACGATGGAATACGGAGAGGAGAGAACATTGAGTTAGAAATCAAGAAAGCAATTAACGAAACAAAACTATCCATTATTGTGTTTTCTAAAGAGTACGCTTCTTCGAGATGGTGTCTTGACGAGCTAGAGATGATCATGGAACGTAGAAGAACTGTTGGCCACATAGTGTTTCCAGTTTTCTACGATGTTGATCCATCTGAGGTGGGGACCCAAACAGGGAGATATGGTGAAGAGTTTGCTAAGCATGAGATACATTTCAAGGACCGGGTGGAGGGGTGGAGGAAGGCTCTTAAAGAAGTTGCATGCATGGAAGGAATGGAATTAGAAGACGGGTAATAACTTCTTTTTTTCTTCGAAATTTAGTACATCGATAGCTTATATTTTTGAATCAGCTAAGCATTTAGGAATACTTAATTTGACCTTGATCATTCCATACTCGAACATCACGGTTGAGCCACATAGCTAGGGGGTTGTTTTTTCTTGCTAGTTAACATGTGAGAAGACATTCAATTACCCTGGAACCGTGATTGCCAACTATCCTAGGGGAAAAGAGTTTGACGAGAATGAAAGAAATCTTGCAACTTACTAGATAAACGATGACATTGAAGGGATGTAGATGGACATTTCAAAAATTATTTTTGAAAGTAAATTAAATTCCAGAATCTTTGCGAGGAAATCCAAACTTAGATTGCTCAGGATTTATAATTCTGGTGTTAAAAATAACTGAAAAGTGCACCTTCCTCATGGCTGGCGTCAAGTTCCTTTCATAGGAGATGAGATGCTGCATTGGGATGAATAATTGTTTTTGGTTCTTTATGATAACTACAAGACGCTATCATTTAGAGAGGAAACAAGAATCTTGTTGATTTAAAATATGCAAGCCTTAGCAATTGTGAGCACCTATCTATGCCAGATTTTTACAAAGGCTATAAATTAACCTTGAGAGATTGAAGCTTCAATTTTGTTGTGCAAGTTTAATATGGTCAAGGTTACTTCACCGATTCAATATCGAGACAAGCTTATTTGGATCCAAGAAACTGCACATGCCTTATTGATTTTCTTAATCTCTCTAATTGTTCAAATGTCAATAAAAAGCATGCAGTTGGTGCCAACATATTGAAAACGATGCCTTGAACTTCAATTGTCATAGTGCTAGACTGCTAGTAATCTCAGTTAACTGTTTGTTTTATGTCCAGAACCTGTGGCCGTGTTTGATATGACGTATAGGGAAAGGATGTTTTGATAACCCTTTTCATTTCGTGAAGCAAAAACATTGAAGCCATTCTAGAAATGCCAAAAAATAAACGAAAGAAACTTAACTCTGCCTTGATTTCATTACTGAAGCTATAATCACAAACGTTTCTGTGTCTTTTTCAAAGAAAGAAAAAACAAAGGTGTTCTGCATAAGTGCACTGGTCGATGTAGAACTCTCTCTCATAAGCCAATTGAAGTAGCGATGAGCCTGTGAATCAATTGCTACTGTAGTATTGTCTCTCGATTCATTAGGCATCTTCGAAACACATGCTTGGAATTCTTGTTGCTTGCTTCAGCATCTCTAAATTAGTGATAATTGTATGACATGTTTACCCAAACTTAACTATCATGGCCATTCAACTTACAAGTTATTTGCACAGTAACGGGATCTGAGGATGATTAACAAGGGCTGGTTCGTTAATTAGCCTCAATGCAAATGTAATTATTTTTGTTTTTCATTGTCTTTAAAAAAAGACCGACCAAGCAGATTTCAATCCTACTCTTAGGATTGCATTGGAAATTTCTGATGGTATATCCACACAAACACCAGCACTAGAAATCATGGTATCACCTCATGCTGGACATTTAATATTCATCATATGTAGTCTGGTTAAGTTGCATAAAGACAGCCATAAAAACTAGAACAAACTGAAACAACAGCTAAAAAATGACTTTCAAGCTACAGAGCACCTTTAAATCCCCCACGACAGCATCCATGAATGATAATACATCAGCTTATCTGTGCTTGTAGTAAAAAAACGAGCTTATTCATTTAGTTAGCTGAGGAACTTAATTTGTTCACAATTTGATTTGTTCTTGGTTCGAGCTGCCTTAATCATCATGTTAAAAGGTTATGCAGCAGTACGTTGTTGTGTTTTTTGATTGTCAAGGATAACTTCATAGGATTCATGCATGTTGACAAATGAAATGACACATGCAATGGAGCCTTTTTGTTCCATGTTTATTGAAAAATAATTCATGGACTTTTGAAAAAATAGTAGAAAAATAATATTAAGATCTATAATTGGCTTTGCAAACATGGACCTCCCTCAAGAACTAAGTCCCTTTTCTGAGTAGATGAGGTATTTACATAGGGATGGATATCTCTGAGATGTTTGCCTTGTAGTTAAATTTTGATCGGAACCCTTTTTGAGCCTGAACTTGAGCTATCATCTAGCAAGGTTAAGCAAGTCTGGCAAGGAGACCAGAATCTTGGCAGTTTAAAAAGGTCAACCGTAGCAATTCTTGACCTGCAGAGGATAGAAGAAACCTTGAGACGTGGATTTTGTACAAGTTAATTTGGTCGTGTTTCTTAATTTGTCAATTCAGCATCCACCCATTTGCATCGATGTATTCCAAGCTGAATTTTTTTGTTGTATGTCTCTTCTTCTTCTTCTTCTATGTTGATCTGATGAGGAATTATCAAATTAATCCGTGATTTAATTTGTATGATGTGTGTTTGCAGGTATGAGTCAAAGTTCATAGAGTCGATTGTTAAAGAGATCGCAGATAAACTCAACTTCTCACTGCCTCACGCCCCTCCGTCCTCGTTACCACTGTCGGCGGCCCTCCGCCCACCTTCATATTTTCTTGGTCTTTTACGAGAGTGGAGGAGGTCTTTCTTTCAGACCCCCCCTCTCTTTTTATTTTTTTTGTCTTTCTTAGATTGTAGTGGAGGATAATACAATCATCCACTACAATCCTCCACTACAATCTAAGAAAGACAAAAAAAATAAAAAGAGAGAGGGGGGCGGTGGGGGTAAAGCAGAAGTGTGAAACGATAGGAACTAAGCACGTGGATATTTGTCGGCTGATGAGAACGAAAGGCTGAAAAGAAAGGTCCCACAGCGCACCAACTTTGTCAAAGCAGATGGATGAATTAATTAAAGGATTGGACTTCAATGAATGCTACTCTCTTTTTTTTTTTTTTTGACAATTTGTATCTTTGGATCGATCCTTATGACTGTAAACTTTTTCAAGAATTTTCAGCTCAAAATGAGATGATGCATAATCAAGTCTAACTGATCTTTTGACATTTGACTGCTACAAGTGCCTGCTTAGGGTTCTTCTCAACTATATTATGGCTAAATTTTTAAATTATTTTTTAACACTTGAGAATAACAATAAAAAAGAATATAAAATATTTCTAAGTATGAATCTTAAAACTGAAAAAAGTGTATTAAAGAGAAAACGTGCTTTTTTAATCAACAAACTTACCATTGATTTTATAAATACCACGCAAACCACAATAGAAAAAAAACCTATAACATAAGCTGTGCAATCAAAGATTAATTAATGTATGTAAAAGTCATCACACAAGTTTCTAAAATTACGCTAACATCATTAGTTTTAGAAAGTTTATTGTGTATTGCCCCGTGTTTTTCAGGGGGTTAATATATTTATATTTTAAAAAGTTAAAAATATAAAGAATGTTTTAACTATTTAGATGTTGTAGTAATGACAAATCTAACCGAATTGAATCCGGTAACTATGTCAAATTCAAGTTAAGTTATTTGGATCTGACTCTTCTAATAATAATAAAAATAATAATATTTGTAATATTTATAATAATATTAAATTTGCAGGATTCAATTCTTATAGTTTTTATTCCCTTTAAATTAAATTTATGATTTTTATTTAATAATAATAATAATATTTGTTTTTGAAATTTATTAATTAATGCTAATAATAATAATAATAATAATAATTTTTAATTTTATCCTTCAAATAAAATCTATATTTCTTATTAAATAGTAATAATATATTTTTTTTTTCAAATTTTATTAATAACAATGACAATAATAATATTTATAATATTAATAATAATATTAAATATTATTGACCCAAGTTCTTCTTATTATTATTAAATATTTTACCATTCAAATAAAATCTATAATTTTTTTTAATAGTAATAATATTTTTTTTAAATTTAATAATAATAATAATAATATGTCTCCAATTATTCTTTTAATGCAAAATGTATCCATAGACTTGAAATCGCCACAAAAGCCCGTGAAAAAGAAGCTGTCAACAAGCATGTAAAAATTCTATGATTCAGAATTGCTACTTTATGAATATAGCAAAGACTAACCTGATCAGGGATATATTTGAAGGCAAATGCACTCCAATTTTCTAGTCTTAAATGAACAGTTTGTCAAAGTTTCAACTTTCATGCACTACAGGAAGCATCAAGCCTACTATTATAGCTCTAGCTTGCGTCCAAAAACAATTATTTCGAATTTACCAGTCTCAAATGAACAAACAGAACAATCTCTCGTCATATGTTCAACTTACACATTTGTCCATCTACTCCTTGTACGTGCAAGTTCTCTTCGTTCATGTTCTGTCTAGAAACAACAATAGAACAAGAGTCTGTTGGAGCCCTATCGACAGACGACCCTTTCATGCCTCATTAAAGATCGATGGGGAATTGCTATATCAACCAAAACCACAAACATCGCAACCATCATAGCCCCATATTGCTTATACTTCTACACTCTCCAAGATGCAAAAGCAGAGCATTGAGCAATCAAGGTTACTGTCCCTCCTCCTCCTTCATCCCTTGCTACTTGTCAAGTCCACCAAAGTTACTTTAAGATGCCACAGCAAACAGAGAAGAGAAGGGATGGTCCATAATTGATTACATCCTTCTCATTTGAAACAGCGAAGTCCGGATCAAAGCTTAGAATCAACTTCAAAAGAAAACAAATATTTGTCCCGCCTCTCCTCAGTGCATAATCCATTTGGTTATATATTTCATGTTTAAGAAATTAGGATGCCTGTGATGAAGCTTTACATTAGTTTTGGGGCTGGAATTTATTCTAGGAAACCTGTGATGGAAATGAAGCAATATGGGGTGAAGGAATCATAGACTTCGGTGTGTGTAGCAGCTGCACTTCTTATACCTGAAGGCTGAAGCCATTGGCTTTCACAAAGAAAAGAGACCTCATGATGATAGAAAACCATGGAAAGGAACTTACACCAAATGTTATTTTGATTGTTTACTAGGATGATATATAGCTAACCCTCTTTCTTGCAATTTGGTTTCTTGTTCTCCTTATATGGATTTGTAACGAAAGCAATGACTTATTCTTCAAGCCCATGTTAATACGGTGAGGTTGCATTTGTTTAGTGTCCTAGGGAAGGACAGTCCAAAAAAAAAAACTAGAAATGTGTTTGGAAGAGACAAAGATACAAACATAAAATAAATCAAGAACAGTTTTGAAGTGAATTTCTGTAAGAAAGAGACATGTCTAATTTGTTCACACTGTCTTTATCTTTTCTATCCAGAAACACTAACCAAACAAAATGGAATTAAAGCCAGGTGTATGGTTGATGAGACTTGCGATGCACTGGTCTGGGATGCAGACTGATGAAACCAAAAATAAAAAACCATAAGGAGGAGCCAATCCCAAATCTAGACTACAAGAAACCACAAGGTGAATGCGTTTGATACAGTTTATGATATTACAGAATCCAACAGAACCATTGCAGCTGTGTAAATCGAGGTGAATTTTCAGCATGGAAAGGCCTGGACACAGGTTGAATATATATAAAGCAAAGAAATGACCAGCCACATGTGCATTGAAATTTGAAAGCGAAGAGCAAAAGAAGAGTTATAAAGGAATATCAAATACAACATTACTGTACAGAATGAACAGAAACAGAAGATATGATACTAGAAGTTTCTTTTAGACTGCCAGTCAAAGCCTTTGTACAGGTTTCATTCTGTTTCAAGTTATGGAGGCCTGTGTTATCTCCCAATTTCATAAGGTATAGGGATAGAAACGAACATCGAAAAGTTCTTCTTCTTTTGATGAATGCTACTCCACTTTGGGTTGCTATGAGGAAACTTTTGATTCGGATGACAGTGCTGCAATGGTAACAAGTGAGTATCAATTCAAGGGCTCAGCATCACTGATTGTCATTGCTGAGTTCATGGCTTCCTGTGGTAATTGGTTGCTTTCAGGTGATCTAACGGGAGACCAACATCAACTAAGAAAATTGTTCAGGATAATAAAGAGGTAGCAGCATCACCATGTTTATTAATTTAGCTCTTTCAGCTAGTATCACTAGTTTGTATTCATGTGGTAGTTCGTAGATTTTTCTTCTTTTCTTCAGTTTTCGATTCTGCCATTATATTCCTACACATTGGGATTCTGAATCTTACCTTTACTATTGAACTCAATAAGACTTTGGAACAATTTCTGATTTAATTTTCACTCCGATTATGTTGGACTGGAATCTGGTTTTATTTATGTTGTAAGACACTTTGTTTTCATACAAAGTAATCTTTGAGCTTCCATTTTGATCCAGGGCTCGAGTTAATTTGCTAATGATCTAGGCTTGATGATTTATGCTGTCCTGCTATAGTTTCTGCTGGTCTTTCTCTTTATATTGACCTTAATCTTTTTTCTTTCCCTTCTAGATTGCTACTTTCAGAATAATGTGTTACTTTCCGAGTGTTATTTTCTGTTGATTCTAATTAATTAGGATGTGTTTCATAGGATTTTTCCTGGCAATTTTCTCTAACAACCCAAAAGTGCTTATCATTCTATCTTTCTTTCCATATCTGAAAATGACAAAATATACCTGCAATGGAGAGGCCAGAAGAAGAAACAAATGGTGCAGAATCTTGCTGATGATATGACAGTGGACGTCCTCTCAAGAACTCGCACTAGCTAAGCCCTTGGGTAAGGATCGTGGTGTTTGGAATCTACGTTTTGTTAGTGTTATTCGTGAAGAAAATGCCATGGCTGACCAATTAGCGAGACAACCTGTGAATCATTGTGGCTGACATTTGGGGTCGCAATCTACCTTGTGCCCCCTCCCCTTCCTCGCTCTATCTCCTTCAACCCCTACTCTTGTCTTTCCTGCAGCTTTGATGATTTACGTGGTGTTTTATGTTGTGTTGATCATTTTTCAAATAAAGCATATGTTAAATTGCTTTATGAAAGCTTCCATTGCTACATTTTTAGTCTAATTTTGAACCTAAATTTTCATCACTTTTTTTTTCTTTCTGTTTTGGCACCAAACCATATACAGTAGCCATCTTCAATTATGGTATCCATGATTGCCAACATTTCCATGTCTAACTTCAAATACATTAAAAAAATACTACTACCAATTAATTGTTCTATTTGATAAAAAAATATATCAAATAATTATATTTCCAATTCAACCAAATCGTACCAAAAAATGTTTTTTACTATTTACCTAAAACAAACCAGGAAAAGATTACAGTTTCAAAAGCTTGAAACATTCCTAGTTAGTTCAAGGGATTAAACCTCTAATGTACTGATATGTACCTAGCAACAACATGCTCTAACATCCACACAAAAAGACATTAATCAAGTCTGATGCCAGTTCTTTCTATACATACCAACAGGCATTTCCACTATGCCCCCATGCAAGGTCATTTTTTGCAATCTTTCTAGGTCATTGCAACACGCTTTTCGCCTCCCCCATTTCTCCAAACTCCATGAACCGGCAACAGTGCAGGTATATCGCTATCTACACCTGCTTTATCTTCTTTTTCATTAGGATCATCGTTAGAATTACCAACATTGGGCAGTGAGGCAGCGAAGTATCACCGACAAGGTTCTTAAAGAACTTTGAGGTTTTTTTCTTAGGTTCATTCCCTCCTCCCCCAGCCTCTACATTCTTCTTTGCGCTGACACCACTGGCTGAGCGACAATTGCACTCTTTGGCTCCATTGACAAATTTAAGTTATTTTGTTTGTCGACCAAAATCTTTGATTTGCCTTTTCCACCATGATGCCTTTCCTTTGGTAAGATCTCCACCTTAATACTATCTGACAAAATGTTCTCAGAGCTTGTGATACCATTACCATCACACTTCTCTTTGCCTTTCTTTGAACTTTTCTTGCTTTTGGAATGACCATTTTCAACAGAACCATTCTTTCCCAACGTTGTAATTATGAATCTCAATAAGCTCTCTTTGCTTCTCAGCACTGGGACAAAGTCTAGCTAGCTCAAGGACAAGATGTGATAAGCCAAATTGATGCACGTAGGCAAGATACTCTGCAGTATCAATTAAGTCCCGGAGGTACTCTGTGGATATTAATTTAAATGCACTGAATTTCTCCTCATTAAATTCCAATGCAGCACGAATTTTTTCCACTAGAGCCTTATTAGAAGATTGAACATACTCAACCTTAAGCAAAGGTGAGGCACTTCTAGACATATTATCCACTTGAGCGGTAGATAGAGAAGGAACACTGGAAAGAGATTTGTGAGAGGTTCTGTCTACAGGATTTGGAGCCACAGTAGCTTGGCTGACCTTGCTGTTACTATTTGAAGTCCTAGATGAACTTGCAAAATCTGAAGAGACAACAAGTCCATTACTCCTTGATGGCCCAGCCTGAGCAAAGCTCGTGTAAGTAGATAGATCAGATTCCTTAATGGTTGCCGGCTTACTCTGGGATGAACTCAGAGAACTGGATGGAGATAAAACCCCAGAATCTGAAACGGGCCTTGAGTGGTAAGAAAAACTAGCTAATGAGATAGGATGACTGTTTGCTGCTGGCAAAGCCCGAGAAGAATTAAGGACTTTTACCATATTTCAGCAATGAAGGCGAGTAGCCATTGTATTCCCCCTCAACCCACCCAGACCATTTCTGGATTTCTGTTGGCTGCTGCTTTGAGCCATCGGAAGTGGAGGAAAAGAGGTTTCTTCCATTGGTACACTCCTAGAGTTCTGTCCTAAAACATGATTATATCTTGAAGGTGGCTCAGAATCTGTGGTGGCTAATGACTCGAAAGGGTTAACAATTAAATCAATTTCACGCTCCTCTCTGTGAGTAGAAACTGTTTGGGCATTTGATGAAATATCACAAGGCCTTTCAGCATTGGCTGTCAGATGGCTATCTACAATGGCCAAGTTCATTTGATAGCTTGATGAATTCAAATGACTACCATAACTTCTACCATGCCGATAATGTTCATTAATTTGCTGAAACCAGAAACTCGTAGGTATCTGGATGTAGAAAATAACAGAGGCATGTTATTATCCACATTATAAAGAATGATAATTAATAAGCATGAATGGCTACAAAGTGCTCAGGTGAGATAAAATTTAGCATAAAATGAAGATAGCAGAAAATGCCAATGACATTGGTAACATCCAACAATTAAAAAGATCGAAACACACCTGAAGTACAGCACTACGCTTAGAACAAGACAAGCACCCTCCATGTTCTATGGCATTATGCCTCTACCGATATCAGAAATACACAAGTCTTCTTAGTCACATAGTACCTCCAGAAAACATAAAAAACAAATTCTAAATATTGACAGCCAAAAGGAAAAGATGCATCATTAAGACTAATAGATATCACCTTCAATTCGGATTCAATTACAAAAACAATAAACTGTTTTGCAAGGCAAGCCTCATCTTCGCATAAGAAATGCTCTTGACGAAAATGGATATGAGATATAAAGTTTGGTATGTTAATTAAAAAACAAAGCAATCATGACATACAATGAAAAACAAGCGAGTAAGACGTATGAAAACAAAATATAATCAACCTCCAAGTTATCATAACTGTTGAAGTATTCATATTGTTCAGGATGTTGCCTGCATTGAACAAAAAACAAAATGGACATATGAGAGTGTACATTTGATAAAACAAAACACTAAAAACATGAAAGCCTTTTTAAGGGAAAAATGCATGGGTGACCTTGGGCATATGTGGCAAGTAAAATGCTCAGTAGACATATGCAAGTAAAGCTCATTATCTCCATAAAAAGGATTCTGACAGAACTCACAAATAGGATGTCTTGTAAATCCACCTCTTTCACTTTCACTACCATCAACCACCGAGTCCCCCGTCCTCACATGTTGAGTCAATTGTGCTCTATTATATAACTTCTGCTCACTTGTAAATATCTGGTTCAAAACTTAATTAAGTCAGAGAACACAAGTGTGCCTGCTAAAGCAAAGACAATGTAAGAACGAACAATTTTCTTTGACATGAGACAATCAAATCCTACCGCACATTCTATATAATAATCTCATTGAGCTCATTTCAATACCATTTCTCGATCTCATGTTCTAACACTTCATTAATGTTCATTTCTTTAAATACCAAGCTAAGAAGCAAAGGTTAACAATGAATCAACTCTCACCTTCGTACCTTCCAAACACAGATCACACATAAACAGCCTATGCTTGTGAAACAAATGCCCCTTCAATTGCTCAACGCTATTAAACTCTTTTGACCCTCCATCCTTCTTGTTGCAAACATTGCATGATAACCTACACATACCTTTAATCATCTTATAATGATCAAAATCATCAAAATAAGCCTTTGTCCCTTCATGATTCCAACACTCTCCTACTTTACCCTCTTTTCCATTGACTCCACCTAAACCCTTGAAGTCACTTATCATCCTCGTATAATCCCCTAATGCCTACAAAAACCAACACCCAAAAATTAAAAAGACCAAAACTTTACAGTATAAAAGTCAAAACCCAGAAATTAAAACCATCATAAACAACAAAAAGACCAAAACTGTTCAAAATATAATCAAAACCCAGAAATCAAAAGACAATTTATGTAATAATCAACCTTAGTGACAAAGATGGTGTTGGATTCTGATTTGCAAATGCAGCAATGAAAATCATTGCAGATGAAACGAAAACGAATTATGCAAGTAGAGCAGACTTCTTTATGGATACATGGTCCATAAGCAACCCATTCAAGGGTATCAGCACAAACAACACAGGTATCATCCATTTTTTGATCAGTCGAGTGAGAATTTGATGGAAAATTATGAATAAATCAAAACGGTTTTTTTACTATTTTGATGTTGTTATCAATGATCATGGAAAGGTGAGAGCTTTTCGCCTTGGATGCAGTGTAGCTTTTTTGTGAAGAAAAGTAGAGAAAAATTATGCTCCTTTTTTTTGGTGTTTTTCTCAGGAACCAAACAGAAATTGATCGAGAGTTGCAAGAGAAATGGACACACAGGGACAGCAAATGTTCACGGGTACATTATGTAAGGACGACAGGTCGTTGATGTGATTACTTGACTCAAGGATTTGGATTTAATAAATTTGATTAATGATGTTTGAGATTTTGACAAAACATGTTGGAAGATTTACTTGTATGGATATGATTAAGATTGACTACCAAATATGGACGACAATGTTTTAAATTTTAGTTGAACAGAAGTCCAAGAGGAGTGTTTCCAGCAATTATCTCTCATCCACAGCATGCATAGGATTTGCTCTTTGAAAGGTTAAAGCATTGTGATTTTCACATGTAACTTTTAAAGTCTCTTTTGGCATTGCAGTCAAAGTTTTCTTTTTAAAAATTTTGAATTTTTTTTTTTTATGAATTGTTTTGATATTCTGCTATTAAAAATATTTTTTAAAAAATATTATTTTAAGTAAAAAATATTCTAAAAAATAATTTCTAATATACTCAAACAAACTCTTAGCATAATTATCAAATCTAATTTAAGATTTAATTTAGATTAAGAATTAGGTTATAGAGTTGTTAAGTTATTTACATTTATCATATCAATCTAAGTTTATTATTTTTATTCAAACATAGTTGTGTTAATTTTTTTTAATCTTGATTTTGACTTGATTAAATTTAAACGGGATTATAAGTTAACTTATTATATTATTTGAATTTAAATAAATCAATATAAAAAAACAATTCAAATTAAAACCCATCATGAATCCCATCATATTAATCTGTCAAACAAAATTTAAATATATTTCAAACCACAAAGATTTTCAAGGGCAATGAAAGGGAGAAAAGATTTTCAATTAATATATATGTGAATAAATTAAACAGTTATTCTTATGTTTTTGAACACAATATAATTAATCTTCCATTTATATATATGAAATCTTTATGGAAAAATTAA
This sequence comes from Populus alba, assembly GCF_005239225.2. Taxonomy (NCBI): domain Eukaryota; kingdom Viridiplantae; phylum Streptophyta; class Magnoliopsida; order Malpighiales; family Salicaceae; genus Populus; species Populus alba. The sequence goes on from NC_133288.1 coordinate 180,400, forward strand.
GGATATATTTGGACAAATTCAAGCATACTAATTTCAATGCATCTTTTGTTTTGAAGATAACAATGGGAGAGGAGTGATGTTTGCTAGAAGGTATAAGAACTTGTCTTAATCTTCAAATTAATAACATGCTTTTGAGTACCATAACATAGAACAGAGAGGTTCTGGTTGGTGGGAGACTGTTAGGATCCTTCAATGTCTTAAAAAGATGTAGAAACTAGGAAAGGTACAATGTTAGATTCTTGCAGCAAATATTCTGTATGGTCAAGGATTGCATCCTATCTCTATGCAAAAAAGACAGCGACAATTAAAATAAAAATAGCATGATATTGTGTTCTTATTTTGAAAAAATAAGAATTTACTTTAAAATTATTTTAACAATAAATTTATTTTTATATTTTTTATGTCCCTCTACTCAAGTACATTTATATTTGTCCTTTTTTAAAAATCAGAACAGTAACCAAAAGCAGCTTTATTTTGCCTCCTGGTTTGAGGGCTGCAATTCCCATGATACAAGCATCATTTATCACAAATGGCAAATGCCTCACCCAACTATTTATTTCTTAGTACAATTCAAAGAATTCGACAACTGCTAAAAAGGAAGAGTTATGTTCCAAATCCATCAAACCATGAATCATGTTTCAGAAAAGCCAGTTATGCGCTCCAAGTAAGCATTTATATTTCAAAACTTATACTCCCATTTAAGCCTATTTCAACTGTTCCTGCAAAATTACAAAATAAACAAAAAAACCATTCATCCATGTAGGGGAACATGGCATGGCTCACATCCAGCAAGAATCCTGAGGCCATTGATCTTTAACCGGAAAATGGGATGTGTATTTAATTCTTGTGATTTTTTTTTTTAATCAAGTGTGCTTTAATGTGATTAGATAACTAAGATTATATGGTTAATTAACACACGGTGTTGTAAGAAGCTTCTCTTTTCTTGCTGATCAAGATCTGTGACTGTGAGGTGGGGGGGAAGAGAAGGAGAGAGAGAGAGAGGGGATGTCTCAAAGATAGAACACAACATTGCAGAGAATATGTAGAACAAGTAGTAACTTAAACGTAGATCATCTATTGATAGGGCTTGTAATGTACATAGTACTGGTTAAGGGTTTGAAAGCCAAGTTCTTCATAGATCAACTAGTAATTAATGACAGAACTGAAACATAGACACTAACACAAGAAGAGGCATAAGCTTCAACACAAGCACACAAGACCAAGCATAAACAAAGGACAACAAACTGAAACAAGCTTATTGAAACTTCCACGGCTAAAACGAGTCCAGACCCCTAAATCAAGAGCCTCAAACTAGACCGCCACAAGACTAACTAGCTAGAGATCCTGGCTAGTAACTACTAAGTTGCAGTCAAGACTCTTGATCATGGTGGTGAGCCAATGGAACCAGTACCAGGGATCCTGACACAACCAACCCCAGGGTAAGAGCAATACCCTGTTGGCCCAAGCTGAAAGACAGGACCATTAGGACTTGGTATAAAGCCACCACTGGTACCAAAAGCCTCCTAGATAGTTCTGAGGTTGGTCAACTTTCTCCTTGTCCTTGAGCTTCCTTCCTGCTTCAACATTGGAGGCAAGAACCAGTACGAAAATGGCAAGGATCAGTAGCATCTTTTGAGTTCTCTCCATCTTAGCACTTCTCTCAACACCTGGCATTGACACACTCTCTACTTTTCTCTAGTCTTTCTCACTTGCAGTGTAAAGAACCCTAGCCACCCCCACCCATCTTATAGTACCGAGGTTTCTAGTTTAAACAAGTGTATAACCAACTCTTTTTACAAACAGCAGTAGACATGGAAAAGAGTTAGATGGGATAGTCACTAATGATGTAGCTAAAAATTTATGTCTTGGGTCCATCACTGTCAAAAAATTTACTCCATAAACCATTCACCAGCTCATGCTATGTAAAAATACTTCAATAACCTTTACTTTATCTAAAACTATTGAAGCTTGTTCTCTATTTCTAATTCTCAAGAATTATAGTTCATAATCCTTATATACTAATTAAT